>NC_090935.1:476087525-476390556 GCF_040938575.1 Ambystoma mexicanum | reverse complement strand
CCCCAGTAATACACGTACCCTGCTCGCACAGGGCCAATCAAGTGTGAAACTCCCCGCGAACCCCAGTAATACACGTACCCCGCTCGCACAGGGCCAATCGCGTGTGAAACTCCCCGCGAACCCCAGTAATACACGTACCCCGCTCGCACAGGGCCAATCGCGTGTGAAACTCCCCGCGAACCCCAGTAATACACTTACCCCGCTCGCACAGGGCCAATCGCGTGTGAAACTCCACACAAACCCCAGTAATACACGTACCCCGCTCGCACAGGGCCAATCGCGTGTGAAACTCCCCGCGAACCCCAGTAATACACGTACCCAACTCGCACAGGGCCAATCGCGTGTGAAACTCCCCCCGAACCACAGTGTTACACGTCCCCGCTCACACAGGGCCAATCGTGTGTGAAACTCCCCGGGAACCCCAGTAATACACGTACCCCGCTCGCACAGGACCAGTCGTGTGTGAAACTCCCCACGAAACCCAGTAATACACGTACCCCGCTCGCACAGGGCCAATCGCGTGTGAAACTCCCCGCGAACCCCAGTAATACACTTACCCCGCTCGCACAGGGCCAATCGCGTGTGAAACTCCCCGCGAACCCCAGTAATACACGTACCCAACTCGCACAGGGCCAATCGCGTGTGAAACTCCCCGCGAACCCCAGTGTTACACGTCCCCGCTCACACAGGGCCAATCGCGTGTGAAACTCCCCGCGAACCCCAGTAATACACGTACCCCGCTCGCACAGGACCAATCGTGTGTGAAACTCCCCACGAAACCCAGTAATACACGTACCCCGCTCGCACAGGGCCAATCGCGTGTGAAACTCCCCGCGAATCCCAGTAATAGACGTACCCCGCTCGCACAGGGCCAATCGTGTGTGAAACTCCCCACGAACCCCAGTAACACACGTACCCCGCTCGCACAGGGCCAATCGCGTGTTTAACTCCCCGCGAACCCCAGTAATACACGTACCCCGCTCACACAGGCCCAATCGCGTGTGAAACTCCCCGCGAACCCCAGTAATACACGTACCCCGCTCGCACAGGGCCAATTGCATGTGAAACTCCCCGCGAACCCCAGTAATACACGTACCCCATTCGCACAGGCCCAATCGCGTGTGAAACTCTCCGCGATACCCAGTAATACACGTACCCCGCTCGCACAGGGCCCATCGCGTGTGAAACTCCCCGCGAACCCCAGTAATACACGTCCCCGCTCACACAGGGCCAATCGTGTGTGAAACTCCCCACGAAACCCAGTAATACACGTACCCCGCTCGCACAGGGCCAATCGCGTGTGAAACTCCCCGCGAACCCCAGTAATACACTTACCCCGCTCGCACAGGGCCAATCGCGTGTGAAACTCACCACAAACCCCAGTAATACACGTACCCCGCTCGCACAGGGCCAATCGCGTGTGAAACTCCCCACGAAACCCAGTAATACACGTACCCAACTCGCACAGGGCAATCGCGTGTGAAACTCCCCGCAAACCCCAGTAATACACGTACCCAACTCGCACAGGGCCAGTCGCGTGTGAAACTCCCCGCGAACCCCAGTGTTACACGTCCCCGCTCACACAGGGCCAATCGCGTGTGAAACTCCCCGCAAACCCCAGTAATACACGTACCCCGCTCGCACAGGACCAATCGTGTGTGAAACTCCCCACGAAACCCAGTAATACACGTACCCCGCTCGCACAGGGCCAATCGCGTGTGAAACTCCCCGCGAATCCCAGTAATAGACGTACCCCGCTCGCACAGGGCCAATCGTGTGTGAAACTCCCCACGAACCCCAGTAACACACGTACCCCGCTCGCACAGGGCCCATCGCGTGTGAAACTCCCCGCGAACCCCAGTAATACACGTCCCCGCTCACACAGGGCCAATCGTGTGTGAAACTCCCCACGAAACCCAGTAATACACGTACCCCGCTCGCACAGGGCCAATCGCGTGTGAAACTCCCCGCGAACCCCAGTAATACACTTACCCCGCTCGCACAGGGCCAATCGCGTGTGAAACTCACCACAAACCCCAGTAATACACGTACCCCGCTCGCACAGGGCCAATCGCGTGTGAAACTCCCCACGAAACCCAGTAATACACGTACCCAACTCGCACAGGGCAATCGCGTGTGAAACTCCCCGCAAACCCCAGTAATACACGTACCCAACTCGCACAGGGCCAATCGCGTGTGAAACTCCCCGCGAACCCCAGTGTTACACGTCCCCGCTCACACAGGGCCAATCGCGTGTGAAACTCCCCACAAACCCCAGTAATACACGTACCCCGCTCGCACAGGACCAATCGTGTGTGAAACTCCCCACGAAACCCAGTAATACACGTACCCCGCTCGCACAGGGCCAATCGCGTGTGAAACTCCCCGCGAATCCCAGTAATAGACGTACCCCGCTCGCACAGGGCCAATCGTGTGTGAAACTCCCCACGAACCCCAGTAACACACGTACCCCGCTCGCACAGGGCCAATCGCGTGTGAAACTCCCCACGAACCCCAGTAATACACGTACCCCGCTCACACAGGCCCAATCGCGTGTGAAACTCCCCGCGAACCCCAGTAATACACGTACCCCGCTCGCACAGGGCCAATTGCGTGTGAAACTCCCCGCGAACCCCAGTAATACACGTACCCCATTCGCACAGGCCCAATCGCGTGTGAAACTCCCCGCGATCCCCAGTAATACACGTACCCCGCTCGCACAGGGCCAATCGCGTGTGAAACTCCTCACGAACCCCAGTAATACATGTATCCCGCTCGCACAGGGCCCATCGCGTGTGAAACTCCCCGCGAACCCCAGTAATACATGTACCCAACTCGCACAGGGCCAATCGCGTGTGAAACTCCCCGCGAAACCCAGTAATACAGTACCCCGCTCGCACAGGGCCAATCGCGTGTGAAAATCCCCGCGAAGCCCAGTAATACACGTACCCCGCTCGCACAGGGCCCATCGCGTGGAAAACTCCCTGCGAACCCCAGTAATACATGTACCCAACCCGCACAGGGCCAATCGCGTGTGAAACTCCCCGCGAACCCCAGTAATACAGTACCCCGCTCGCACAGGGCCAATCGCGTGTGAAACTCCCTGCGGACCCCAGTAATACACGTACCCCGCTCGCACAGGGCCAATCGCGTGTGAAACTCCACGCAAACCCCAGTAATACACATACCCCGCTCGCACAGGGCCAATCGCGTGTGAAACTCCACACAAACCCCAGAAATACACGTACCCCGCTCGCACATGGCTAGTCGCATGTGAAACTCCCCGTGAACCCCAGTAATACACGTACCCCGCTCGCACAGGGTCAATCGCGTGTGAAACTCCCCGCGAACCCCAGTAATACACGTAGCCGCTCGCACAGGGCCAATCGCGCGTGAAACTCCCCGCGAACCCCAGTATTACACGTATCCTGCTCGCACAGGGCCAATCAAGTGTGAAACTCCCCGCGAACCCCAGTAATACACGTACCCCGCTCGCACAGGGCCAATCGTGTGTGAAATTCCCTGCGAACCCCAGTAATACACGTACCCCGCTCGCACAGTGCCAATCGTGTGTGAAACTCCCCACGAACCCCAGTAACACACGTACCCCACTCGCACAGGGTCAATCGCATGTGAAACTCCCCGCGAACCCCAGTAATACACATACCCCGCTCGCACAGGGCCAATCGCGTGTGAAACTCCATACAAACCCCAGTAATACACGTACCCCGCTCGCACATGGCCAGTCGCATGTGAAACTCCCAGTGAACCCCAGTAATACACGTACCCCGCTCGCACAGGGCCAATTGCGTGTGAAACTCCCGCGAACCCCAGTAATACACGTACCCCGCTCGCACAGGGCCAATTGCATGTGAAACTCCCTGCGAACCCCAGTAATACACGTACCCCGCTCGCACAGGCCCAATCGCGTGTGAAACTCCCCGCGATCCCCAGTAATACACGTACCCCGCTCGCACAGGGCCAATCGCGTGTGAAACTCCCTGCGAACCCCAGTAATACACGTACCCCGCTCGCACAGGCCCAATCGCGTGTGAAACTCCCAGCGAACCCCAGTAATACACGTACCCCGCTCGCACAGGGCCAATTGCGTGTGAAACTCCTCACGAACCCCAGTAATACATGTATCCCGCTCGGACAGGGCCATCACGTGTGAAACTCCCCGCGAACCCCAGTAATACACGTACCCAACTCGCACATGGCCAGTCGCATGTGAAACTCCCAGTGAACCCCAGTAATACACGTACCCTGCTCGCACAGGGCCAATCGCGTGTGAAACTCCCGCGAACCCCAGTAATACACGTACCCCGCTCGCACAGGGCCAATTGCATGTGAAACTCCCTGCGAACCCCAGTAATACACGTACCCCGCTCGCACAGGCCCAATCCGTGTGAAACTCCCCGCGATCCCCAGTAATACACGTACCCCGCTCGCACAGGGCCAATCGCGTGTGAAACTCCCTGCGAACCCCAGTAATACACGTACCCCGCTCGCACAGGCCCAATCGCGTGTGAAACTCCCAGCGAACCCCAGTAATACACGTACCCCGCTCGCACAGGGCCAATTGCGTGTGAAACTCCTCACGAACCCCAGTAATACATGTATCCCGCTCGCACAGGACCCATCGCGTGTGAAACTCCCCGCGAACCCCAGTAATACACGTACCCAACTCGCACAGGGCCAATCGTGTGTGAAACTCCCTGCGAACCTGAGTAATACACGTACCCCGCTCGCACAGGGCCAATCGCGTGTGAAACTCCCCGCGAACCCCAGTAATACAGTACCCCGCTCGCACAGGGCCAATCGCGTGTGAAACTCCACACAACCCCCAGTAATACACGTACCCCGCTCGCACATGGCCAGTCGCATGTGAAACTCCCCGTGAACCCCAGTAATACACGTACCCCGCTCGCACAGGGACAATCGCGTGTGAAACTCCCCACGAAACCCAGTAATACACGTATCCCGCTCGCACAGGGTCAATCGCGTGTGAAACTCCCCGTGAACCCCAGTAATACATGTATCCCGCTCGCACAGGGCCCATCGCGTGTGAAACTCCCCGCGAACCCCAGTAATACACGTACCCAACTCGCACAGGGCCAATCGTGTGTGAAACTCCCTGCGAACCTGAGTAATACACGTACCCCGCTCGCACAGGGCCAATCGCGTGTGAAACTCCCCGCGAACCCCAGTAATACAGTACCCCGCTCGCACAGGGCCAATCGCGTGTGAAACTCCACACAACCCCCAGTAATACACGTACCCCGCTCGCACATGGCCAGTCGCATGTGAAACTCCCCGTGAACCCCAGTAATACACGTACCCCGCTCGCACAGGGACAATCGCGTGTGAAATTCCCTGCGAACCCCAGTAATACACGTACCCCGCTCGCACAGGGCCAATCGTGTGTGGAACTCCCAGCGAACCCCAGTAATACACGTACCCCGCTCGCACAGTGCCAATCGTGTGTGAAACTCCCCACGAACCCCAGTAACACACGTACCCCACTCGCACAGGGTCAATCGCATGTGAAACTCCCCGCGAACCCCAGTAATACACATACCCCGCTCGCACTGGGCCAATCGCGTGTGAAACTCCATACAAACCCCAGTAATACACGTACCCCGCTCGCACATGGCCAGTCGCATGTGAAACTCCCAGTGAACCCCAGTAATACACGTACCCCGCTCGCACAGGGCCAATCGCGTGTGAAACTCCCGCGAACCCCAGTAATACACGTACCCCGCTCGCACAGGGCCAATTGCATGTGAAACTCCCTGCGAACTCCAGTAATACACGTACCCCGCTCGCACAGGCCCAATCGCGTGTGAAACTCCCCGCGATCCCCAGTAATACACGTACCCCGCTCGCACAGGGCCAATCGCGTGTGAAACTCCCTGCGAACCCCAGTAATACACGTACCCCGCTCGCACAGGCCCAATCGCGTGTGAAACTCCCAGCGAACCCCAGTAATACACGTACCCCGCTCGCACAGGGCCAATTGCGTGTGAAACTCCTCACGAACCCCAGTAATACATGTATCCCGCTCGCACAGGGCCCATCGCGTGTGAAACTCCCCGCGAACCCCAGTAATACACGTACCCAACTCGCACATGGCCAGTCGCATGTGAAACTCCCAGTGAACCCCAGTAATACACGTACCCCGCTCGCACAGGGCCAATCGCGTGTGAAACTCCCGCGAACCCCAGTAATACACGTACCCCGCTCGCACAGGGCCAATTGCATGTGAAACTCCCTGCGAACCCCAGTAATACACGTACCCCGCTCGCACAGGCCCAATCGCGTGTGAAACTCCCCGCGATCCCCAGTAATACACGTACCCCGCTCGCACAGGGCCAATCGCGTGTGAAACTCCCTGCGAACCCCAGTAATACACGTACCCCGCTCGCACAGGCCCAATCGCGTGTGAAACTCCCAGCGAACCCCAGTAATACACGTACCCCGCTCGCACAGGGCCAATTGCGTGTGAAACTCCTCACAAACCCCAGTAATACATGTATCCCGCTCGCACAGGGCCCATCGCGTGTGAAACTCCCCGCGAACCCCAGTAATACACGTACCCAACTCGCACAGGGCCAATCGTGTGTGAAACTCCCTGCGAACCTGAGTAATACACGTACCCCGCTCGCACAGGGCCAATCGCGTGTGAAACTCCCCGCGAACCCCAGTAATACAGTACCCCGCTCGCACAGGGCCAATCGCGTGTGAAACTCCACACAACCCCCAGTAATACACGTACCCCGCTCGCACATGGCCAGTCGCATGTGAAACTCCCTGTGAACCCCAGTAATACACGTACCCCGCTCGCACAGGGACAATCGCGTGTGAAACTCCCCACGAAACCCAGTAATACACGTATCCCGCTCGCACAGGGTCAATCGCGTGTGAAACTCCCCGTGAACCCCAGTAATACATGTATCCCGCTCGCACAGGGCCCATCGCGTGTGAAACTCCCCGCGAACCCCAGTAATACACGTACCCAACTCGCACAGGGCCAATCGTGTGTGAAACTCCCTGCGAACCTGAGTAATACACGTACCCCGCTCGCACAGGGCCAATCGCGTGTGAAACTCCCCGCGAACCCCAGTAATACAGTACCCCGCTCGCACAGGGCCAATCGCGTGTGAAACTCCACACAACCCCCAGTAATACACGTACCCCGCTCGCACATGGCCAGTCGCATGTGAAACTCCCCGTGAACCCCAATAATACACGTACCCCGCTCGCACAGGGACAATCGCGTGTGAAACTCCCCACGAAACCCAGTAATACACGTATCCCGCTCGCACACGGTCAATCGCGTGTGAAACTCCCCGTGAACCCCAGTAATACACATAACCCGCTCGCACAGGGCCAATCGCGTGTGAAACTCCCGCGAACCCCAGTAATACACTTACCCCGCTCGCACAACGCCAATCGCGTGTGAAACTCCCCGCGAACCCCAGTAATACACGTACCCCGCTCGCACAGGGCCAATCGCGCATGAAACTCCCCGCGAACCCCAGTAATACACGTACCCCGCTCGCACAGGCCCAATCGCGTGTGAAACTCCCAGCGAACCCCAGTAATACACGTACCCCGCTCGCACAGGGCCAATTGCGTGTGAAACTCCCCGCGAACCCGAGTAATACACGTACCCCGCTCGCACAGGCCCAATCGCGTGTGAAACTCCCTGCGATCCCCAGTAATACACGTACCCCGCTCGCACAGGGCCAATCGCGTGTGAAACTCCTCACGAACCCCAGTAATACATGTATCCCGCTCGCACAGGGCCCATCGCGTGTGAAACTCCCCGCGAACCCCAGAAATACACGTACCCAACTCGCACAGGGCCAATCGCGTGTGAAACTCCCCGTGAACCCCAGTAATACAGTACCCCGCTCGCACAGGGCCAATCGCGTGTGAAACTCTCCGCGAACCCCAGTAATACACGTACCCCGCTCGCACAGGGCCAATCGCGTGTGAAACTCCACGCAAACCCAGTAATACACATACCCCGCTCGCACAGGGCCAATCGCGTGTGAAACTCCACACAAACCCCAGTAATACACGTACCCCGCTCGCACATGGCCAGTCGCATGTGAAACTTCCCGTGAACCCCAGTAATACACGTACCCCCTCGCACAGGGCCAATCGCGTGTGAAACTCCCCGCGAACCCCAGTAATACACGTAGCCGGTCGCACAGGGCCAATCGCGCGTGAAACTCCCCGCGAACCCCAGTAATACACGTACCCTGCTCGCACAGGGCCAATCAAGTGTGAAACTCCCCGTGAACCCCAGTAATACACGTACCCCGCTCGCACAGGGCCAATCGCGTGTGAAACTCCCCGCGAACCCCAGTAATACACGTACCCCGCTCGCACAGGGCCAATCGCGTGTGAAACTCCCCGCGAACCCCAGTAATACACTTACCCCGCTCGCACAGGGCCAATCGCGTGTGAAACTCCACACAAACCCCAGTAATACACGTACCCCGCTCGCACAGGGCCAATCGCGTGTGAAACTCCCCGCGAACCCCAGTAATACAAGTACCCAACTCGCACAGGGCCAATCGCGTGTGAAACTCCCCCCGAACCCCAGTGTTACACGTCCCCGCTCACACAGGGCCAATCGTGTGTGAAACTCCCCGCGAACCCCAGTAATACACGTACCCCGCTCGCACAGGACCAATCGTGTGTGAAACTCCCCACGAAACCCAGTAATACACGAACCCCGCTCGCACAGGGCCAATCGCGTGTGAAACTCCCCACGAATCCCAGTAATAGACGTACCCCGCTCGCACAGGACCAATCGTGTGTGAAACTCCCCACGAACCCCAGTAACACACGTACCCCGCTCGCACAGGGCCAATCGCGTGTGAAACTCCCCGCGAACCCCAGTAATACACGTACCCCGCTCAAACAGGCCCAATCGCGTGTGAAACTCCCCGCGAACCCCAGTAATACACGTACCCCGCTCGCACAGGGCCAATTGCGTGTGAAACTCCCTGCGAACCCCAGTAATACACGTCCCCATTCGCACAGGCCCAATCGCGTGTGAAACTCCCCGCGATCCCCAGTAATACACGTACCCCGCTCGCACAGGGCCAATCGCGTGTGAAACTCCTCACGAACCCCAGTAATACATGTATCCCGCTCGCACAGGGCCCATCGCGTGTGAAACTCCCCGCGAACCCCAGTAATACATGTACCCAACTCGCACAGGGCCAATCGCGTGTGAAACTCCCCGCGAAACCCAGTAATACAGTACCCCGCTCGCACAGGGCCAATCGCGTGTGAAACTCCCCGCGAAGCCAGTAATACACGTACCCCGCTCGCACAGGGCCCATCGCGTGGAAAACTCCCAGCGAACCCCAGTAATACATGTACCCAACCCGCACAGGGCCAATCGCGTGTGAAACTCCCCGCGAACTCCAGTAATACAGTACCCCGCTCGCACAGGGCCAATCACGTGTGAAACTCCCCGCGAACCCCAGTAATACACGTACCCCGCTCGCACAGGGCCAATCGCGTGTGAAACTCCACGCAAACCCCAGTAATACACATACCCCGCTCGCACAGGGCCAATCGCGTGTGAAACTCCACACAAACCCCAGAAATACACGTACCCCGCTCGCACATGGCTAGTCGCATGTGAAACTCCCCGTGAACCCCAGTAATACACGTACCCCGCAAGCACAGGGTCAATCGCGTGTGAAACTCCCCGCGAACCCCAGTAATACACGTAGCCGCTCGCACATGGCCAGTCGCATGTGAAACTCCCAGTGAACCCCAGTAATACACGTACCCCGATCGCACAGGGTCAATTGCGTGTGAAACTCCCCGCGAACCCCAGTAATACACATACCCCGCTCGCACAGGGCCAATCGTGTGTGAAACTCCCGCGAACCCCAGTAATACACGTACCCCGCTCGCACAACGCCAATCGCGTGTGAAACTCCCCGCGAACCCCAGTAATACACGTACCCCGCTCGCACAGGGCCAATCACAGGGTATTACTATGTGTATTACAGGGCACAGGGTCAATTGCGTGTGAAACTCCCCGCGAACCCCAGTAATACACATACCCCGCTCGCACAGGGCCAATCGTGTGTGAAACTCCCCGCGAACCCCAGTAATACAGTACCCCGCTCGCACAGGGCCAATCGCGTGTGAAACTCCCCGCGAACCCCAGTAATACACGTACCCCGCTCGCACAGGGCCAATCGCGTGTGAAACACCACGCAAACCCCAGTAATACACAGACCCCGCTCGCACAGGGCCAATCGCGTGTGAAACTCCACACAAACCCCAGTAATACACGTACCCCGCTCGCACATGGCCAGTCGCATGTGAAACTCCCTGTGAGCCCCAGTAATACACGTACCCCGCTCGCACAGGGCCAATCGCATGTGAAACTCCCCACGAAACCCAGTAATACACGTACCCCGCTCGCACAGGGCCAATCGCGTGTGAAACTCCCCGCGAATCCCAGTAATAGACGTACCCCGCTCGCACAGGGCCAATCGTGTGTGAAACTCCCCACGAACCCCGGTAATACACGTACCCTGCTCGCACAGGGCCAATCAAGTGTGAAACTCCCCGCGAACCCCAGTAATACACGTACCCCCACTCGCACAGGGCCAATCGCGTGTGAAACTCCCCGCGAACCCCAGTAATACACGTAACCCGCTCGCACAGGGCCAATCGTGTGTGAAATTCCCTGCGAACCCCAGTAATACACACACCCCGCTTGCACAGGGCCAATCACGTGTGAAACTCCCCGCGAACCCCAGTAATACACGTACCCAACTCGCACAGGGCCAATCGCGTGTGAAACTCCCAGCGAACCCCAGTGATACACGTACCCCGCTCGCACATTGCCAATCGCGTGTGAAACTCCCCGCGAACCCCAGTAATACACGTACCCCGCTCGCACAGGGCCAATCGCGTGTGAAACTCCCCACAAACCCCAGTAACACATGTACCCCGCTCGCACAGGGTCAATCGCATGTGAAACTACTGCGAACCCCAGTAATACACGTATCCCACTCTCACAGGCCAATCTCGTGTGAAACTACCCGCAAACCCCAGTGATACACGTCCCCGCTCACACAGGGCCAATCGCGTGTGAAACTCCCCACAAACCCCAGTAATACACGTACCCCGCTCGCACAGGGCCAATCGTGTGTGAAACTCCCCACGAAACCCAGTAATACACGTACCCCGCTCGCACAGGGCCAATCGCGTGTGAAACTCCCCGCGAACCCCAGTAATAGACGTACCCCGCTCGCACAGGGCCAATCGTGTGTGAAACTCCCCACGAACCCCAGTAACACACGTACCCCGCTCGCACAGGGCCAATCGCGTGTGAAACTCCCCGCGAACCCCAGTAATACACGTACCCCGCTCACACAGGCCCAATCGCGTGTGAAACTCCCCGCGAACCCCAGTAATACACGTACCCCATTCGCACAGGCCCAATCGCGTGTGAAACTCCCCGCGATCCCCAGTAATACACGTACCCCGCTCGCACAGGGCCAATCGCGTGTGAAACTCCTCACGAACCCCAGTAATACATGTATCCTGCTCGCACAGGGCCCATCGCGTGTGAAACTCCCTGCGAACCCGAGTAATACATGTACCCAACTCGCACAGGGCCAATCGCGTGTGAAACTCCCCGCGAACCCCAGTAATACAGTACCCCGCTCGCACAGGGCCAATCGCGTGTGAAACTCCCCGCGAACCCCAGTAATACACGTACCCCGCCCGCACAGGGCCCATCGCGTGTGAAACTCCCCGCAAACCCCAGTAATACATGTACCCAACTCGCACAGGGCCAATCGCGTGCGAAACTCCCCGCGAACCCCAGTAATACAGTACCCCGCTCGCACAGGGCCAATCGCGTGTGAAACTCCCTGCGAACCCCAGTAATACACGTACCCCGCTCGCACAGGGCCAATCGCGTGTGAAACTCCACGCAAACCCCAGTAATACACATACCCCGCTCGCACAGGGCCAATCGCGTGTGAAACTCCACACAAACCCCAGTAATACACGTACCCCGCTCGCACATGGCTAGTCGCATGTGAAACTCCCCGTGAACCCCAGTAATACACGTACCCCGCTCGCACACGGTCAATCGCGTGTGAAACTCCCCGCGAACCCCAGTAATACACGTAGCCGCTCGCACAGGGCCAATCGCGCGTGAAACTCCCCGCGAACCCCAGTAATACACGTACCCTGCTCGCACAGGGCCAATCAAGTGTGAAACTCCCCGCGAACCCCAGTAATACACGTACCCCGCTTGCACAGGGCCAATCGTGTGTGAAATTCCCTGCGAAACCCAGTAATACACGTACCCTGCTCGCACAGGGCCGGTCGCGTGTGAAACTCCCAGCGAACCCCAGTAATACACGTACCCCGCTCGCACAGTGCCAATCGTGTGTGAAACTCCTCACGAACCCCAGTAACACACGTACCCCGCTCGCACTGGGTCAATCGCATGTGAAACTCCCCGCGAACCCCAGTAATACACATACCCCGCTTGCACAGGGCCAATCGCGTGTGAAACTCCTGCGAACCCCAGTAATACACGTATCCCACTCGCACAGGCCAATCGCGTGTGAAACTCCCCGCGAACCCCAATAATACACGTACCCAACTCGCACAGGGCCAATCGCGTGTGAAACTCCCCGCGAACCCCAGTTATGCACGTCCCCGCTCACACAGGGCCAATCGCATGTGAAACTCCCCGCGAACCCCAGTAATACACGTACCCCGCTCGCACAGGGCCAATCGCATGTGAAACTCCCCGCGAAACCCAGTAATACACGTACCCCGCTCGCACAGGGTGAATCGCGTGTGAAACTCCCCGCAAACCCCAGTAATACACATAACCCGCTCGCACAGGGCCAATCGCGTGTGAAACTCCCGCGAACCCCAGTAATACACGTACCCCGCTCGCACAGGGCCAATTGCATTTGAAACTCCCTGCGAACCCCAGTAATAAACGTACCCCGCTCGCACAGGCCCAATCGCGTGTGAAACTCCCCGCGATCCCCAGTAATACACGTAGCCGCTCGCACAGGGCCAATCGCGCGTGAAACTCCCCGCGAACCCCAGTAATACACGTACCCTGCTCGCAAAGGGCCAATCAAGTGTGAAACTCCCCGCGAACCCCAGTAATACACGTACCCCGCTCGCACAGGGCCAATCGCGTGTGAAACTCCCCGCGAACCCCAGTAATACACGTACCCCGCTCGCACAGGGCCAATCGCGTGTTAAACTCCCCGCGAACCCCAGTAATACACGTACCCAACTCGCACAGGGCCAATCGCGTGTGAAACTCCCCGCGAACCCCAGTAATACACGTACCCCGCTCGCACAGGGCCAATTGCGTGTGAAACTCCCCGCGAACCCCAGTAATACACGTCCCCATTCGCACAGGCCCAATCGCGTGTGAAACACCCCGCGATCCCCAGTAATACACGTACCCCGCTCGCACAGGGCCAATCGCGTGTGAAACTCCTCACGAACCCCAGTAATACATGTATCCCGCTCGCACAGGGCCCATCGCGTGTGAAACTCCCCGCGAACCCCAGTAATACATGTACCCAACTCGCACAGGGCCAATCGCGTGTGAAACTCCCCGCGAAACCCAGTAATACAGTACCCCGCTCGCACAGGGCCAATCGCGTGTGAAACTCCCCGCGAATCCCAGTAATAGACGTACCCCGCTCGCACAGGGCCAATCGTGTGTGAAACTCCCCACGAACCCCAGTAACACACGTACCCCGCTCGCACCGGGCCAATCGCGTGTGAAACTCCCCGCGAACCCCAGTAATACACGTACCCCGCTCACACAGGCCCAATCGCGTGTGAAACTCCCCGCGAACCCCAGTAATACACGTACCCCGCTCGCACAGGGCCAATTGCGTGTGAAACTCCCCGCGAACCCCAGTAATACACGTCCCCATTCGCACAGGCCCAATCGCGTGTGAAACTCCCCGCGATCCCCAGTAATACACGTACCCCGCTCGCACAGGGCCAATCGCGTGTGAAACTCCTCACGAACCCCAGTAATACATGTATCCCGCTCGCACAGGGCCCATCGCGTGTGAAACTCCCCGCGAACCCCAGTAATACATGTACCCAACTCGCACAGGGCCAATCGCGTGTGAAACTCCCCGCGAAACCCAGTAATACAGTACCCCGCTCGCACAGGGCCAATCGCGTGTGAAACTCCCCGCGAAGCCAGTAATACACGTACCCCGCTCGCACAGGGCCCATCGCGTGGAAAACTCCCCGCGAACCCCAGTAATACATGTACCCAACCCGCACAGGGCCAATCGCGTGTGAAACTCCCCGCGAACTCCAGTAATACAGTACCCCGCTCGCACAGGGCCAATCACGTGTGAAACTCCCCGCGAACCCCAGTAATACACGTACCCCGCTCGCACAGGGCCAATCGCGTGTGAAACTCCACGCAAACCCCAGTAATACACATACCCCGCTCGCACAGGGCCAATCGCGTGTGAAACTCCACACAAACCCCAGAAATACACGTACCCCGCTCGCACATGGCTAGTCGCATGTGAAACTCCCCGTGAACCCCAGTAATACACGTACCCCGCAAGCACAGGGTCAATCGCGTGTGAAACTCCCCGCGAACCCCAGTAATACACGTAGCCGCTCGCACAGGGCCAATCGCGCGTGAAACTCCCCGCGAACCCCAGTAATACACGTACCCTGCTCGCACAGGGCCAATCAAGTGTGAAACTCCCCGCGAACCCCAGTAATACACGTACCCCGCTCGCACAGGGCCAATCGTGTGTGAAATTCCCTTCGAACCCCAGTAATACACGTACCCCGCTCGCACAGGGCCAATCGTGTGTGAAACTCCCCGCGAACCCCAGTAATACACGTACCCCGCTCGCACAGGGCCAATTGCGTGTGAAACTCCCCGCGAACCCCAGTAATACACGTCCCCATTCGCACAGGCCCAATCGCGTGTGAAACACCCCGCGATCCCCAGTAATACACGTACCCCGCTCGCACAGGGCCAATCGCGTGTGAAACTCCTCACGAACCCCAGTAATACATGTATCCCGCTCGCACAGGGCCCATCGCGTGTGAAACTCCCCGCGAACCCCAGTAATACATGTACCCAACTCGCACAGGGCCAATCGCGTGTGAAACTCCCCGCGAAACCCAGTAATACAGTACCCCGCTCGCACAGGGCCAATCGCGTGTGAAACTCCCCGCGAATCCCAGTAATAGACGTACCCCGCTCGCACAGGGCCAATCGTGTGTGAAACTCCCCACGAACCCCAGTAACACACGTACCCCGCTCGCACCGGGCCAATCGCGTGTGAAACTCCCCGCGAACCCCAGTAATACACGTACCCCGCTCACACAGGCCCAATCGCGTGTGAAACTCCCCGCGAACCCCAGTAATACACGTACCCCGCTCGCACAGGGCCAATTGCGTGTGAAACTCCCCGCGAACCCCAGTAATACACGTCCCCATTCGCACAGGCCCAATCGCGTGTGAAACTCCCCGCGATCCCCAGTAATACACGTACCCCGCTCGCACAGGGCCAATCGCGTGTGAAACTCCTCACGAACCCCAGTAATACATGTATCCCGCTCGCACAGGGCCCATCGCGTGTGAAACTCCCCGCGAACCCCAGTAATACATGTACCCAACTCGCACAGGGCCAATCGCGTGTGAAACTCCCCGCGAAACCCAGTAATACAGTACCCCGCTCGCACAGGGCCAATCGCGTGTGAAACTCCCCGCGAAGCCAGTAATACACGTACCCCGCTCGCACAGGGCCCATCGCGTGGAAAACTCCCCGCGAACCCCAGTAATACATGTACCCAACCCGCACAGGGCCAATCGCGTGTGAAACTCCCCGCGAACTCCAGTAATACAGTACCCCGCTCGCACAGGGCCAATCACGTGTGAAACTCCCCGCGAACCCCAGTAATACACGTACCCCGCTCGCACAGGGCCAATCGCGTGTGAAACTCCACGCAAACCCCAGTAATACACATACCCCGCTCGCACAGGGCCAATCGCGTGTGAAACTCCACACAAACCCCAGAAATACACGTACCCCGCTCGCACATGGCTAGTCGCATGTGAAACTCCCCGTGAACCCCAGTAATACACGTACCCCGCAAGCACAGGGTCAATCGCGTGTGAAACTCCCCGCGAACCCCAGTAATACACGTAGCCGCTCGCACAGGGCCAATCGCGCGTGAAACTCCCCGCGAACCCCAGTAATACACGTACCCTGCTCGCACAGGGCCAATCAAGTGTGAAACTCCCCGCGAACCCCAGTAATACACGTACCCCGCTCGCACAGGGCCAATCGTGTGTGAAATTCCCTTCGAACCCCAGTAATACACGTACCCCGCTCGCACAGGGCCAATCGTGTGTGAAACTCCCAGCGAACCCCAGTAATACACGTACCCCGCTCGCACAGTGCCAATCGTGTGTGAAACTCCCCACGAACCCCAGTAACACACGTACCCCGCTCGCACAGGGTCAATCGCATGTGAAACTCCCCGCGAACCCCAGTAATACACATACCCCGCTCGCACAGGGCCAATCGCGTGTGAAACTCCATACAAACCCCAGTAATACACGTACCCTGCTCGCACATGGCCAGTCGCATGTGAAACTCCCAGTGAACCCCAGTAATACACGTACCCCGCTCGCACAGGGCCAATCGCGTGTGAAACTCCCCACGAAACCCAGTAATACACGTACCCCGCTCGCACAGGGTCAATTGCGCGTGAAACTCCCCGCAAACCCCAGTAATACACGTACCCTGCTCGCACAGGGCCAATCAAGTGTGAAACTCCCCGCGAACCCCAGTAATACACGTACCCCGCTCGCATAGGGCCAATCGTGTGTGAAATTCCCTGCGAACCCCAGTAATACACGTACCCCGCTCGCACAGGGCCAATCGTGTGTGAAACTCCCAGCGAACCCCAGTAATACACGTACCCCGCTCGCACAGGGCCAATCGTGTGTGAAACTCCGAGCGAACCCCAGTAATACACGTACCCCGCTCGCACAGTGCCAATCGTGTGTGAAACTCCCCACGAACCCCAGTAACACACGTACCCCGCTCGCACAGGGCCAATCGCGTGTGAAACTCCATACAAACCCCAGTAATACACGTACCCCGCTCGCACATGGCCAGTCGCATGTGAAACTCCCAGTGAACCCCAGTAATACACGTACCCCGCTCGCACAGGGCCAATCGCGTGTGAAACTCCCCACGAGACCCAGTAATACACGTACCCCGCTCGCACAGGGTCAATTGCGTGTGAAACTCCCCGCGAACCCCAGTAATACACATACCCCGCTCGCACAGGGCCAATCGCGTGTGAAACTCCCGCGAACCCCAGTAATACACGTACCCCGCTCGCACAACGCCAATCGCGTGTGAAACTCCCCGCGAACCCCAGTAATACACGTACCCCGCTCGCACAGGGCCAATCGCGTGTGAAACTCCCCACGAAACCCAGTAATACACGTACCCCGCTCGCACAGGGTCAATTGCGTGTGAAACTCCCCGCGAACCCCAGTAATACACATACCCCGCTCGCACAGGGCCAATCGTGTGTGAAACTCCCAGCGAACCCCAGTAATACACGTACCCCGCTCGCACAGGGCCAATCGTGTGTGAAACTCCCAGCGAACCCCAGGAATACACGTACCCCGCTCGCACAGTGCCAATCGTGTGTGAAACTCCCCACGAACCCCAGTAACACACGTACCCCGCTCGCACAGGGCCAATCGCGTGTGAAACTCCATACAAACCCCAGTAATACACGTACCCCGCTCGCACATGGCCAGTCGCATGTGAAACTCCCAGTGAACCCCAGTAATACACATACCCCGCTCGCACAGGGCCAATCGCGTGTGAAACTCCCCACGAAACCCAGTAATACACGTACCCCGCTCGCACAGGGTCAATTGCGTGTGAAACTCCCCGCGAACCCCAGTAATACACATACCCCGCACGCACAGGGCCAATCGCGTGTGAAACTCCCGCGAACCCCAGTAATACACGTACCCCGCTCGCACAACGCCAATCGCGTGTGAAACTCAACGCGAACCCCAGTAATACACGTACCCCGCTCGCACCAGGCCAATCGCGTGTGAAACTCCCCGCGAACCCCAGTAATACACGTACCCCGCTCGCACAGGCCCAATCGCGTGTGAAACTCCCCGCGAACCCCAGTAATACACGTACGCCGCTCGCACATGGCCAATTGCGTGTGAAACTTTCCGCGCACCCCAGTAATACACGTACCCCGCTCGCACAGGCCCAATCGCGTGTGAAACTCCCCGCGATCCCCAATCGCGTGTGAAACTCCTCACGAACCCCAGTAATACATGTATCCCGCTCGCACAGGGCCCATCGCGTGTGAAACTCCCCGCGAACCCCAGTAATACACGTACCCAACTCGCACAGGGCCAATCGCGTGTGAAACTCCCCGCGAACCCCAGTAATACAGTACCCCGCTCGCACAGGGCCAATCGCGTGTGAAACTCCACGCAAACCCCAGTAATACACATACCCCGCTCGCACAGGGCCAATCGCGTGTGAAACTCCACACAAACCCCAGAAATACACGTACCCCGCTCGCACATGGCTAGTCGCATGTGAAACTCCCCGTGAACCCCAGTAATACACGTACCCCGCAAGCACAGGGTCAATCGCGTGTGAAACTCCCCGCGAACCCCAGTAATACACGTAGCCGCTCGCACAGGGCCAATCGCACGTGAAACTCCCCGCGAACCCCAGTAATACACGTACCCTGCTCGCACAGGGCCAATCAAGTGTGAAACTCCCCGCGAACCCCAGTAATACACGTACCCCGCTCGCACAGGGCCAATCGTGTGTGAAATTCCCTGCGAACCCCAGTAATACACGTACCCCGCTCGCACAGGGCCAATCGTGTGTGAAACTCCCAGCGAACCCCAGTAATACACGTACCCCGCTCGCACAGTGCCAATCGTGTGTGAAACTCCCCACGAACCCCAGTAACACACGTACCCCGCTCGCACAGGGTCAATCGCATGTGAAACTCCCCGCGAACCCCAGTAATACACATACCCCGCTCGCACAGGGCCAATCGCGTGTGAAACTCCATACAAACCCCAGTAATACACGTACCCTGCTCGCACATGGCCAGTCGCATGTGAAACTCCCAGTGAACCCCAGTAATACACGTACCCCGCTCGCACAGGGCCAATCGCGTGTGAAACTCCCCACGAAACCCAGTAATACACGTACCCCGCTCGCACAGGGTCAATTGCGCGTGAAACTCCCCGCGAACCCCAGTAATACACGTACCCTGCTCGCACAGGGCCAATCAAGTGTGAAACTCCCCGCGAACCCCAGTAATACACGTACCCCGCTCGCATAGGGCCAATCGTGTGTGAAATTCCCTGCGAACCCCAGTAATACACGTACCCCGCTCGCACAGGGCCAATCGTGTGTGAAACTCCCAGCGAACCCCAGTAATACACGTACCCCGCTCGCACAGGGCCAATCGTGTGTGAAACTCCGAGCGAACCCCAGTAATACACGTACCCTGCTCGCACAGTGCCAATCGTGTGTGAAACTCCCCACGAACCCCAGTAACACACGTATCCCGCTCGCACAGGGCCAATCGCGTGTGAAACTCCATACAAACCCCAGTAATACACGTACCCGGCTCGCACATGGCCAGTCGCATGTGAAACTCCTAGTGAACCCCAGTAATACACGTACCCCGCTCGCACAGTGCCAATCGTGTGTGAAACTCCCCACGAAACCCAGTAATACACGTACCCCGCTCGCACAGGGTCAATTGCGTGTGAAACTCCCCGCGAACCCCAGTAATACACATACCCCGCTCGCACAGGGCCAATCGCGTGTGAAACTCCCGCGAACCCCAGTAATACACGTACCCCGCTCGCACAACGCCAATCGCGTGTGAAACTCCCCGCGAACCCCAGTAATACACGTACCCCGCTCGCACCAGGCCAATCGCGTGTGAAACTCCCCGCGAACCCCAGTAATACACGTACCCCGCTCGCACAGGCCCAATCGCGTGTGAAACTCCCCGCGAACCCCAGTAATACACGTACGCCGCTCGCACATGGCCAATTGCGTGTGAAACTTTCCGCGCACCCCATTAATACACGTACCCCGCTCGCACAGGCCCAATCGCGTGTGAAACTCCCCGCGATCCCCAATCGCGTGTGAAACTCCTCACGAACCCCAGTAATACATGTATCCCGCTCGCACAGGGCCCATCGCGTGTGAAACTCCCCGCGAACCCCAGTAATACACGTACCCAACTCGCACAGGGCCAATCGCGTGTGAAACTCCCCGCGAACCCCAGTAATACAGTACCCCGCTCGCACAGGGCCAATCGCGTGTGAAACTCCACGCAAACCCCAGTAATACACATACCCCGCTCGCACAGGGCCAATCGCGTGTGAAACTCCACACAAACCCCAGAAATACACGTACCCCGCTCGCACATGGCTAGTCGCATGTGAAACTCCCCGTGAACCCCAGTAATACACGTACCCCGCAAGCACAGGGTCAATCGCGTGTGAAACTCCCCGCGAACCCCAGTAATACACGTAGCCGCTCGCACAGGGCCAATCGCGCGTGAAACTCCCCGCGAACCCCAGTAATACATGTACCCTGCTCGCACAGGGCCAATCAAGTGTGAAACTCCCCGCGAACCCCAGTAATACACGTACCCCGCTCGCACAGGGCCAATCGTGTGTGAAATTCCCTGCGAACCCCAGTAATACACGTACCCCGCTCGCACAGGGCCAATCGTGTGTGAAACTCCCAGCGAACCCCAGTAATACACGTACCCCGCTCGCACAGTGCCAATCGTGTGTGAAACTCCCCACGAACCCCAGTAACACACGTACCCCGCTCGCACAGGGTCAATCGCATGTGAAACTCCCCGCGAACCCCAGTAATACACATACCCCGCTCGCACAGGGCCAATCGCGTGTGAAACTCCATACAAACCCCAGTAATACACGTACCCTGCTCGCACATGGCCAGTCGCATGTGAAACTCCCAGTGAACCCCAGTAATACACGTACCCCGCTCGCACAGGGCCAATCGCGTGTGAAACTCCCCACGAAACCCAGTAATACACGTACCCCGCTCGCACAGGGTCAATTGCGCGTGAAACTCCCCGCGAACCCCAGTAATACACGTACCCTGCTCGCACAGGGCCAATCAAGTGTGAAACTCCCCGCGAACCCCAGTAATACACGTACCCCGCTCGCATAGGGCCAATCGTGTGTGAAATTCCCTGCGAACCCCAGTAATACACGTACCCCGCTCGCACAGGGCCAATCGTGTGTGAAACTCCCCGCGAACCCCAGTAATACATGTACCCAACTCGCACAGGGCCAATCGCGTGTGAAACTCCCCGCGAAACCCAGTAATACAGTACCCCGCTCGCACAGGGCCAATCGCGTGTGAAACTCCCCGCGAAGCCAGTAATACACGTACCCCGCTCGCACAGGGCCCATCGCGTGGAAAACTCCCCGCGAACCCCAGTAATACATGTACCCAACCCGCACAGGGCCAATCGCGTGTGAAACTCCCCGCGAACTCCAGTAATACAGTACCCCGCTCGCACAGGGCCAATCACGTGTGAAACTCCCCGCGAACCCCAGTAATACACGTACCCCGCTCGCACAGGGCCAATCGCGTGTGAAACTCCACGCAAACCCCAGTAATACACATACCCCGCTCGCACAGGGCCAATCGCGTGTGAAACTCCACACAAACCCCAGAAATACACGTACCCCGCTCGCACATGGCTAGTCGCATGTGAAACTCCCCGTGAACCCCAGTAATACACGTACCCCGCAAGCACAGGGTCAATCGCGTGTGAAACTCCCCGCGAACCCCAGTAATACACGTAGCCGCTCGCACAGGGCCAATCGCGCGTGAAACTCCCCGCGAACCCCAGTAATACACGTACCCTGCTCGCACAGGGCCAATCAAGTGTGAAACTCCCCGCGAACCCCAGTAATACACGTACCCCGCTCGCACAGGGCCAATCGTGTGTGAAATTCCCTGCGAACCCCAGTAATACACGTACCCCGCTCGCACAGGGCCAATCGTGTGTGAAACTCCCAGTGAACCCCAGTAATACACGTACCCCGCTCGCACAGTGCCAATCGTGTGTGAAACTCCCCACGAACCCCAGTAACACACGTACCCCGCTCGCACAGGGTCAATCGCATGTGAAACTCCCCGCGAACCCCAGTAATACACATACCCCGCTCGCACAGGGCCAATCGCGTGTGAAACTCCATACAAACCCCAGTAATACACGTACCCTGCTCGCACATGGCCAGTCGCATGTGAAACTCCCAGTGAACCCCAGTAATACACGTACCCCGCTCGCACAGGGCCAATCGCGTGTGAAACTCCCCACGAAACCCAGTAATACACGTACCCCGCTCGCACAGGGTCAATTGCGCGTGAAACTCCCCGCGAACCCCAGTAATACACGTACCCTGCTCGCACAGGGCCAATCAAGTGTGAAACTCCCCGCGAACCCCAGTAATACACGTACCCCGCTCGCATAGGGCCAATCGTGTGTGAAATTCCCTGCGAACCCCAGTAATACACGTACCCCGCTCGCACAGGGCCAATCGTGTGTGAAACTCCCAGCGAACCCCAGTAATACACGTACCCCGCTCGCACAGGGCCAATCGTGTGTGAAACTCCGAGCGAACCCCAGTAATACACGTACCCCGCTCGCACAGTGCCAATCGTGTGTGAAACTCCCCACGAACCCCAGTAACACACGTACCCCGCTCGCACAGGGCCAATCGCGTGTGAAACTCCATACAAACCCCAGTAATACACGTACCCCGCTCGCACATGGCCAGTCGCATGTGAAACTCCCAGTGAACCCCAGTAATACACGTACCCCGCTCGCACAGGGCCAATCGCGTGTGAAACTCCCCACGAAACCCAGTAATACACGTACCCCGCTCGCACAGGGTCAATTGCGTGTGAAACTCCCCGCGAACCCCAGTAATACACATACCCCGCTCGCACAGGGCCAATCGCGTGTGAAACTCCCGCGAACCCCAGTAATACACGTACCCCGCTCGCACAACGCCAATCGCGTGTGAAACTCCCCGCGAACCCCAGTAATACACGTACCCCGCTCGCAGAGGGCCAATCGCGTGTGAAACTCCCCACGAAACCCAGTAATACACGTACCCCGCTCGCACAGGGTCAATTGCGTGTGAAACTCCCTGCGAACCCCAGTAACACACGTACCCCGCTAGCACAGGGTCAATTGCATGTGAAACTCCCCGCGAACCCCAGTAATACACATACCCCGCTCGCACAGGGCCAATCGCGTGTGAAACTCCATACAAACCCCAGTAATACACGTACCCTGCTCGCACATGGCCAGTCGCATGTGAAACTCCCAGTGAACCCCAGTAATACACGTACCCCGCTCGCACAGGGCCAATCGCGTGTGAAACTCCCCACGAAACCCAGTAATACACGTACCCCGCTCGCACAGGGTCAATTGCGCGTGAAACTCCCCGCGAACCCCAGTAATACACGTACCCTGCTCGCACAGGGCCAATCAAGTGTGAAACTCCCCGCGAACCCCAGTAATACACGTACCCCGCTCGCATAGGGCCAATCGTGTGTGAAATTCCCTGCGAACCCCAGTAATACACGTACCCCGCTCGCACAGGGCCAATCGTGTGTGAAACTCCCAGCGAACCCCAGTAATACACGTACCCCGCTCGCACAGGGCCAATCGTGTGTGAAACTCCGAGCGAACCCCAGTAATACACGTACCCCGCTCGCACAGTGCCAATCGTGTGTGAAACTCCCCACGAACCCCAGTAACACACGTACCCCGCTCGCACAGGGCCAATCGCGTGTGAAACTCCATACAAACCCCAGTAATACACGTACCCCGCTCGCACATGGCCAGTCGCATGTGAAACTCCCAGTGAACCCCAGTAATACACGTACCCCGCTCGCACAGGGCCAATCGCGTGTGAAACTCCCCACGAAACCCAGTAATACACGTACCCCGCTCGCACAGGGTCAATTGCGTGTGAAACTCCCCGCGAACCCCAGTAATACACATACCCCGCTCGCACAGGGCCAATCGCGTGTGAAACTCCCGCGAACCCCAGTAATACACGTACCCCGCTCGCACAACGCCAATCGCGTGTGAAACTCCCCGCGAACCCCAGTAATACACGTAGCCCGCTCGCACAGGGCCAATCGCGTGTGAAATTCCCCACGAAACCCAGTAATACACGTACCCCGCTCGCACAGGGTCAATTGCGTGTGAAACTCCCCGCGAACCCCAGTAATACACATACCCCGCTCGCACAGGGCCAATCGTGTGTGAAACTCCCAGCGAACCCCAGTAATACACGTACCCCGCTCGCACAGGGCCAATCGTGTGTGAAACTCCCAGCGAACCCCAGTAATACACGTACCCCGCTCGCACAGTGCCAATCGTGTGTGAAACTCCCCACGAACCCCAGTAACACACGTACCCCGCTCGCACAGGGCCAATCGCGTGTGAAACTCCATACAAACCCCAGTAATACACGTACCCCGCTCGCACATGGCCAGTCGCATGTGAAACTCCCAGTGAACCCCAGTAATACACATACCCCGCTCGCACAGGGCCAATCGCGTGTGAAACTCCCCACGAAACCCAGTAATACACGTACCCCGCTCGCACAGGGTCAATTGCGTGTGAAACTCCCCGCGAACCCCAGTAATACACATACCCCGCTCGCACAGGGCCAATCGCGTGTGAAACTCCCGCGAACCCCAGTAATACACGTACCCCGCTCGCACCAGGCCAATCGCGTGTGAAACTCCCCGCGAACCCCAGTAATACACATACCCCGCTCGCACAGGGCCAATCGTGTGTGAAACTCCCAGCGAACCCCAGTAATACACGTACCCCGCTCGCACAGGGCCAATCGTGTGTGAAACTCCCAGCGAACCCCAGGAATACACGTACCCCGCTCGCACAGTGCCAATCGTGTGTGAAACTCCCCACGAACCCCAGTAACACACGTACCCCGCTCGCACAGGGCCAATCGCGTGTGAAACTCCATACAAACCCCAGTAATACACGTACCCCGCTCGCACATGGCCAGTCGCATGTGAAACTCCCAGTGAACCCCAGTAATACACATACCCCGCTCGCACAGGGCCAATCGCGTGTGAAACTCCCCACGAAACCCAGTAATACACGTACCCCGCTCGCACAGGGTCAATTGCGTGTGAAACTCCCCGCGAACCCCAGTAATACACATACCCCGCTCGCACAGGGCCAATCGCGTGTGAAACTCCCGCGAACCCCAGTAATACACGTACCCCGCTCGCACAACGCCAATCGCGTGTGAAACTCCCCGCGAACCCCAGTAATACACGTACCCCGCTCGCACCAGGCCAATCGCGTGTGAAACTCCCCGCGAACCCCAGTAATACACGTACCCCGCTCGCACAGGCCCAATCGCGTGTGAAACTCCCCGCGAACCCCAGTAATACACGTACGCCGCTCGCACATGGCCAATTGCGTGTGAAACTTTCCGCGCGTTCCAGTAATACACGTACCCCGCTCGCACAGGCCCAATCGCATGTGAAACTCCCCGCGATCCCCAATCGCGTGTGAAACTCCTCACGAACCCCAGTAATACATGTATCCCGCTCGCACAGGGCCCATCGCGTGTGAAACTCCCCGCGAACCCCAGTAATACACGTACCCAACTCGCACAGGGCCAATCGCGTGTGAAACTCCCCGCGAACCCCAGTAATACAGTACCCCGCTCGCACAGGGCCAATCGCGTGTGAAACTCCACGCAAACCCCAGTAATACACATACCCCGCTCGCACAGGGCCAATCGCGTGTGAAACTCCACACAAACCCCAGAAATACACGTACCCCGCTCGCACATGGCTAGTCGCATGTGAAACTCCCCGTGAACCCCAGTAATACACGTACCCCGCAAGCACAGGGTCAATCGCGTGTGAAACTCCCCGCGAACCCCAGTAATACACGTAGCCGCTCGCACAGGGCCAATCGCACGTGAAACTCCCCGGGAACCCCAGTAATACACGTACCCTGCTCGCACAGGGCCAATCAAGTGTGAAACTCCCCGCGAACCCCAGTAATACACGTACCCCGCTCGCACAGGGCCAATCGTGTGTGAAATTCCCTGCGAACCCCAGTAATACACGTACCCCGCTCGCACAGGGCCAATCGTGTGTGAAACTCCCAGCGAACCCCAGTAATACACGTACCCCGCTCGCACAGTGCCAATCGTGTGTGAAACTCCCCACGAACCCCAGTAACACACGTACCCCGCTCGCACAGGGTCAATCGCATGTGAAACTCCCCGCGAACCCCAGTAATACACATACCCCGCTCGCACAGGGCCAATCGCGTGTGAAACTCCATACAAACCCCAGTAATACACGTACCCTGCTCGCACATGGCCAGTCGCATGTGAAACTCCCAGTGAACCCCAGTAATACACGTACCCCGCTCGCACAGGGCCAATCGCGTGTGAAACTCCCCACGAAACCCAGTAATACACGTACCCCGCTCGCACAGGGTCAATTGCGCGTGAAACTCCCCGCGAACCCCAGTAATACACGTACCCTGCTCGCACAGGGCCAATCAAGTGTGAAACTCCCCGCGAACCCCAGTAATACACGTACCCCGCTCGCATAGGGCCAATCGTGTGTGAAATTCCCTGCGAACCCCAGTAATACACGTACCCCGCTCGCACAGGGCCAATCGTGTGTGAAACTCCCAGCGAACCCCAGTAATACACGTACCCCGCTCGCACAGGGCCAATCGTGTGTGAAACTCCGAGCGAACCCCAGTAATACACGTACCCCGCTCGCACAGTGCCAATCGTGTGTGAAACTCCCCACGAACCCCAGTAACACACGTATCCCGCTCGCACAGGGCCAATCGCGTGTGAAACTCCATACAAACCCCAGTAATACACGTACCGGGCTCGCACATGGCCAGTCGCATGTGAAACTCCCAGTGAACCCCAGTAATACACGTACCCCGCTCGCACAGTGCCAATCGTGTGTGAAACTCCCCACGAAACCCAGTAATACACGTACCCCGCTCGCACAGGGTCAATTGCGTGTGAAACTCCCCGCGAACCCCAGTAATACACATACCCCGCTCGCACAGGGCCAATCGCGTGTGAAACTCCCGCGAACCCCAGTAATACACGTACCCCGCTCGCACAACGCCAATCGCGTGTGAAACTCCCCGCGAACCCCAGTAATACACGTACCCCGCTCGCACCAGGCCAATCGCGTGTGAAACTCCCCGCGAACCCCAGTAATACACGTACCCCGCTCGCACAGGCCCAATCGCGTGTGAAACTCCCCGCGAACCCCAGTAATACACGTACGCCGCTCGCACATGGCCAATTGCGTGTGAAACTTTCCGCGCACCCCATTAATACATGTACCCCGCTCGCACAGGCCCAATCGCGTGTGAAACTCCCCGCGATCCCCAATCGCGTGTGAAACTCCTCACGAACCCCAGTAATACATGTATCCCGCTCGCACAGGGCCCATCGCGTGTGAAACTCCCCGCGAACCCCAGTAATACACGTACCCAACTCGCACAGGGCCAATCGCGTGTGAAACTCCCCGCGAACCCCAGTAATACAGTACCCCGCTCGCACAGGGCCAATCGCGTGTGAAACTCCACGCAAACCCCAGTAATACACATACCCCGCTCGCACAGGGCCAATCGCGTGTGAAACTCCACACAAACCCCAGAAATACACGTACCCCGCTCGCACATGGCTAGTCGCATGTGAAACTCCCCGTGAACCCCAGTAATACACGTACCCCGCAAGCACAGGGTCAATCGCGTGTGAAACTCCCCGCGAACCCCAGTAATACACGTAGCCGCTCGCACAGGGCCAATCGCGCGTGAAACTCCCCGCGAACCCCAGTAATACACGTACCCTGCTCGCACAGGGCCAATCAAGTGTGAAACTCCCCGCGAACCCCAGTAATACACGTACCCCGCTCGCACAGGGCCAATCGTGTGTGAAATTCCCTGCGAACCCCAGTAATACACGTACCCCGCTCGCACAGGGCCAATCGTGTGTGAAACTCCCAGCGAACCCCAGTAATACACGTACCCCGCTCGCACAGTGCCAATCGTGTGTGAAACTCCCCACGAACCCCAGTAACACACGTACCCCGCTCGCACAGGGTCAATCGCATGTGAAACTCCCCGCGAACCCCAGTAATACACATACCCCGCTCGCACAGGGCCAATCGCGTGTGAAACTCCATACAAACCCCAGTAATACACGTACCCTGCTCGCACATGGCCAGTCGCATGTGAAACTCCCAGTGAACCCCAGTAATACACGTACCCCGCTCGCACAGGGCCAATCGCGTGTGAAACTCCCCACGAAACCCAGTAATACACGTACCCCGCTCGCACAGGGTCAATTGCGCGTGAAACTCCCCGCGAACCCCAGTAATACACGTACCCTGCTCGCACAGGGCCAATCAAGTGTGAAACTCCCCGCGAACCCCAGTAATACACGTACCCCGCTCGCATAGGGCCAATCGTGTGTGAAATTCCCTGCGAACCCCAGTAATACACGTACCCCGCTCGCACAGGGCCAATCGTGTGTGAAACTCCCAGCGAACCCCAGTAATACACGTACCCCGCTCGCACAGGGCCAATCGTGTGTGAAACTCCGAGCGAACCCCAGTAATACACGTACCCCGCTCGCACAGTGCCAATCGTGTGTGAAACTCCCCACGAACCCCAGTAACACACGTACCCCGCTCGCACAGGGCCAATCGCGTGTGAAACTCCATACAAACCCCAGTAATACACGTACCCCGCTCGCACATGGCCAGTCGCATGTGAAACTCCCAGTGAACCCCAGTAATACACGTACCCCGCTCGCAAAGGGCCAATCGCGTGTGAAACTCCCCACGAAACCCAGTAATACACGTACCCCGCTCGCACAGGGTCAATTGCGTGTGAAACTCCCCGCGAACCCCAGTAATACACATACCCCGCTCGCACAGGGCCAATCGCGTGTGAAACTCCCGCGAACCCCAGTAATACACGTACCCCGCTCGCACAACGCCAATCGCGTGTGAAACTCCCCGCGAACCCCAGTAATACACGTACCCCGCTCGCACAGGGCCAATCGCGTGTGAAATTCCCCACGAAACCCAGTAATACACGTACCCCGCTCGCACAGGGTCAATTGCGTGTGAAACTCCCCGCGAACCCCAGTAATACACATACCCCGCTCGCACAGGGCCAATCGTGTGTGAAACTCCCAGCGAACCCCAGTAATACACGTACCCCGCTCGCACAGGGCCAATCGTGTGTGAAACTCCCAGCGGACCCCAGTAATACACGTACCCCGCTCGCACAGTGCCAATCGTGTGTGAAACTCCCCACGAACCCCAGTAACACACGTACCCCGCTCGCACAGGGCCAATCGCGTGTGAAACTCCATACAAACCCCAGTAATACACGTACCCCGCTCGCACATGGCCAGTCGCATGTGAAACTCCCAGTGAACCCCAGTAATACACATACCCCGCTCGCACAGGGCCAATCGCGTGTGAAACTCCCCACGAAACCCAGTAATACACGTACCCCGCTCGCACAGGGTCAATTGCGTGTGAAACTCCCCGCGAACCCCAGTAATACACATACCCCGCTCGCACAGGGCCAATCGCGTGTGAAACTCCCGCGAACCCCAGTAATACACGTACCCCGCTCGCACCAGGCCAATCGCGTGTGAAACTCCCCGCGAACCCCAGTAATACACGTACCCCGCTCGCACAGGCCCAATCGCGTGTGAAACTCCCCGCGAACCCCAGTAATACACGTACCCCGCTCGCACCAGGCCAATCGCGTGTGAAACTCCCCGCGAACCCCAGTAATACACGTACCCCGCTCGCACAGGGCCAATCGTGTGTGAAACTCCCAGCGAACCCCAGTAATACACGTACCCCGCTCGCACAGTGCCAATCGTGTGTGAAACTCCCCACGAACCCCAGTAACACACGTACCCCGCTCGCACAGGGTCAATCGCATGTGAAACTCCCCGCGAACCCCAGTAATACACATACCCCGCTCGCACAGGGCCAATCGCGTGTGAAACTCCATACAAACCCCAGTAATACACGTACCCTGCTCGCACATGGCCAGTCGCATGTGAAACTCCCAGTGAACCCCAGTAATACACGTACCCCGCTCGCACAGGGCCAATCGCGTGTGAAACTCCCCACGAAACCCAGTAATACACGTACCCCGCTCGCACAGGGTCAATTGCGCGTGAAACTCCCCGCGAACCCCAGTAATACACGTACCCTGCTCGCACAGGGCCAATCAAGTGTGAAACTCCCCGCGAACCCCAGTAATACACGTACCCCGCTCGCATAGGGCCAATCGTGTGTGAAATTCCCTGCGAACCCCAGTAATACACGTACCCCGCTCGCACAGGGCCAATCGTGTGTGAAACTCCCAGCGAACCCCAGTAATACACGTACCCCGCTCGCACAGGGCCAATCGTGTGTGAAACTCCGAGCGAACCCCAGTAATACACGTACCCCGCTCGCACAGTGCCAATCGTGTGTGAAACTCCCCACGAACCCCAGTAACACACGTACCCCGCTCGCACAGGGCCAATCGCGTGTGAAACTCCATACAAACCCCAGTAATACACGTACCCCGCTCGCACATGGCCAGTCGCATGTGAAACTCCCAGTGAACCCCAGTAATACACGTACCCCGCTCGCACAGGGCCAATCGCGTGTGAAACTCCCCACGAAACCCAGTAATACACGTACCCCGCTCGCACAGGGTCAATTGCGTGTGAAACTCCCCGCGAACCCCAGTAATACACATACCCCGCTCGCACAGGGCCAATCGCGTGTGAAACTCCCGCGAACCCCAGTAATACACGTACCCCGCTCGCACAACGCCAATCACGTGTGAAACTCCCCGCGAACCCCAGTAATACACGTACCCCGCTCGCACAGGGCCAATCGCGTGTGAAACTCCCCACGAAACCCAGTAATACACGTACCCCGCTCGCACAGGGTCAATTGCGTGTGAAACTCCCCGCGAACCCCAGTAATACACATACCCCGCTCGCACAGGGCCAATCGTGTGTGAAACTCCCAGCGAACCCCAGTAATACACGTACCCCACTCGCACAGGGCCAATCGTGTGTGAAACTCCCAGCGAACCCCAGGAATACACGTACCCCGCTCGCACAGTGCCAATCGTGTGTGAAACTCCCCACGAACCCCAGTAACACACGTACCCCGCTCGCACAGGGCCAATCGCGTGTGAAACTCCATACAAACCCCAGTAATACACGTACCCCGCTCGCACATGGCCAGTCGCATGTGAAACTCCCAGTGAACCCCAGTAATACACATACCCCGCTCGCACAGGGCCAATCGCGTGTGAAACTCCCCACGAAACCCAGTAATACACGTACCCCGCTCGCACAGGGTCAATTGCGTGTGAAACTCCCCGCGAACCCCAGTAATACACATACCCCGCTCGCACAGGGCCAATCGCGTGTGAAACTCCCGCGAACCCCAGTAATACACGTACCCCGCTCGCACAACGCCAATCGCGTGTGAAACTCCCCGCGAACCCCAGTAATACACGTACCCCGCTCGCACCAGGCCAATCGCGTGTGAAACTCCCCGCGAACCCCAGTAATACACGTGCCCCGCTCGCACAGGCCCAATCGCGTGTGAAACTCCCCGCGAACCCCAGTAATACACGTACGCCGCTCGCACATGGCCAATTGCGTGTGAAACTTTCCGCGCACCCCAGTAATACACGTACCCCGCTCGCACAGGCCCAATCGCGTGTGAAACTCCCCGCGATCCCCAATCGCGTGTGAAACTCCTCACGAACCCCAGTAATACATGTATCCCGCTCGCACAGGGCCCATCGCGTGTGAAACTCCCCGCGAACCCCAGTAATACACGTACCCAACTCGCACAGGGCCAATCGCGTGTGAAACTCCCCGCGAACCCCAGTAATACAGTACCCCGCTCGCACAGGGCCAATCGCGTGTGAAACTCCACGCAAACCCCAGTAATACACATACCCCGCTCGCACAGGGCCAATCGCGTGTGAAACTCCACACAAACCCCAGAAATACACGTACCCCGCTCGCACATGGCTAGTCGCATGTGAAACTCCCCGTGAACCCCAGTAATACACGTACCCCGCAAGCACAGGGTCAATCGCGTGTGAAACTCCCCGCGAACCCCAGTAATACACGTAGCCGCTCGCACAGGGCCAATCGCACGTGAAACTCCCCGGGAACCCCAGTAATACACGTACCCTGCTCGCACAGGGCCAATCAAGTGTGAAACTCCCCGCGAACCCCAGTAATACAGGTACCCCGCTCGCACAGGGCCAATCGTGTGTGAAATTCCCTGCGAACCCCAGTAATACACGTACCCCGCTCGCACAGGGCCAATCGTGTGTGAAACTCCCAGCGAACCCCAGTAATACACGTACCCCGCTCGCACAGTGCCAATCGTGTGTGAAACTCCCCACGAACCCCAGTAACACACGTACCCCGCTCGCACAGGGTCAATCGCATGTGAAACTCCCCGCGAACCCCAGTAATACACATACCCCGCTCGCACAGGGCCAATCGCGTGTGAAACTCCATACAAACCCCAGTAATACACGTACCCTGCTCGCACATGGCCAGTCGCATGTGAAACTCCCAGTGAACCCCAGTAATACACGTACCCCGCTCGCACAGGGCCAATCGCGTGTGAAACTCCCCACGAAACCCAGTAATACACGTACCCCGCTCGCACAGGGTCAATTGCGCGTGAAACTCCCCGCGAACCCCAGTAATACACGTACCCTGCTCGCACAGGGCCAATCAAGTGTGAAATTCCCTGCGAACCCCAGTAATACACGTACCCCGCTCGCACAGGGCCAATCGTGTGTGAAACTCCCAGCGAACCCCAGTAATACACGTACCCCGCTCGCACAGGGCCAATCGTGTGTGAAACTCCGAGCGAACCCCAGTAATACACGTACCCCGCTCGCACAGTGCCAATCGTGTGTGAAACTCCCCACGAACCCCAGTAACACACGTATCCCGCTCGCACAGGGCCAATCGCGTGTGAAACTCCATACAAACCCCAGTAATACACGTACCCGGCTCGCACATGGCCAGTCGCATGTGAAACTCCCAGTGAACCCCAGTAATACACGTACCCCGCTCGCACAGTGCCAATCGTGTGTGAAACTCCCCACGAAACCCAGTAATACACGTACCCCGCTCGCACAGGGTCAATTGCGTGTGAAACTCCCCGCGAACCCCAGTAATACACATACCCCGCTCGCACAGGGCCAATCGCGTGTGAAACTCCCGCGAACCCCAGTAATACACGTACCCCGCTCGCACAACGCCAATCGCGTGTGAAACTCCCCGCGAACCCCAGTAATACACGTACCCCGCTCGCACCAGGCCAATCGCGTGTGAAACTCCCTGCGAACCCCAGTAATACACGTACCCCGCTCGCACAGGCCCAATCGCGTGTGAAACTCCCCGCGAACCCCAGTAATACACGTACGCCGCTCGCACATGGCCAATTGCGTGTGAAACTTTCCGCGCACCCCATTAATACACGTACCCCGCTCGCACAGGCCCAATCGCGTGTGAAACTCCCCGCGATCCCCAATCGCGTGTGAAACTCCTCACGAACCCCAGTAATACATGTATCCCGCTCGCACAGGGCCCATCGCGTGTGAAACTCCCCGCGAACCCCAGTAATACACGTACCCAACTCGCACAGGGCCAATCGCGTGTGAAACTCCCCGCGAACCCCAGTAATACAGTACCCCGCTCGCACAGGGCCAATCGCGTGTGAAACTCCACGCAAACCCCAGTAATACACATACCCCGCTCGCACAGGGCCAATCGCGTGTGAAACTCCACACAAACCCCAGAAATACACGTACCCCGCTCGCACATGGCTAGTCGCATGTGAAACTCCCCGTGAACCCCAGTAATACACGTACCCCGCAAGCACAGGGTCAATCGCGTGTGAAACTCCCCGCGAACCCCAGTAATACACGTAGCCGCTCGCACAGGGCCAATCGCGCGTGAAACTCCCCGCGAACCCCAGTAATACACGTACCCTGCTCGCACAGGGCCAATCAAGTGTGAAACTCCCCGCGAACCCCAGTAATACACGTACCCCGCTCGCACAGGGCCAATCGTGTGTGAAATTCCCTGCGAACCCCAGTAATACACGTACCCCGCTCGCACAGGGCCAATCGTGTGTGAAACTCCCAGCGAACCCCAGTAATACACGTACCCCGCTCGCACAGTGCCAATCGTGTGTGAAACTCCCAACGAACCCCAGTAACACACGTACCCCGCTCGCACAGGGTCAATCGCATGTGAAACTCCCCGCGAACCCCAGTAATACACATACCCCGCTCGCACAGGGCCAATCGCGTGTGAAACTCCATACAAACCCCAGTAATACACGTACCCTGCTCGCACATGGCCAGTCGCATGTGAAACTCCCAGTGAACCCCAGTAATACACGTACCCCGCTCGCACAGGGCCAATCGCGTGTGAAACTCCCCACGAAACCCAGTAATACACGTACCCCGCTCGCACAGGGTCAATTGCGCGTGAAACTCCCCGCGAACCCCAGTAATACACGTACCCTGCTCGCACAGGGCCAATCAAGTGTGAAACTCCCCGCGAACCCCAGTAATACACGTACCCCGCTCGCATAGGGCCAATCGTGTGTGAAATTCCCTGCGAACCCCAGTAATACACGTACCCCGCTCGCACAGGGCCAATCGTGTGTGAAACTCCCAGCGAACCCCAGTAATACACGTACCCCGCTCGCACAGGGCCAATCGTGTGTGAAACTCCGAGCGAACCCCAGTAATACACGTACCCCGCTCGCACAGTGCCAATCGTGTGTGAAACTCCCCACGAACCCCAGTAACACACGTACCCCGCTCGCACAGGGCCAATCGCGTTTGAAACTCCATACAAACCCCAGTAATACACGTACCCCGCTCGCACATGGCCAGTCGCATGTGAAACTCCCAGTGAACCCCAGTAATACACGTACCCCGCTCGCACAGGGCCAATCGCGTGTGAAACTCCCCACGAAACCCAGTAATACACGTACCCCGCTCGCACAGGGTCAATTGCGTGTGAAACTCCCCGCGAACCCCAGTAATACACATACCCCGCTCGCACAGGGCCAATCGCGTGTGAAACTCCCGCGAACCCCAGTAATACACGTACCCCGCTCGCACAACGCCAATCGCGTGTGAAACTCCCCGCGAACCCCAGTAATACACGTACCCCGCTCGCACAGGGCCAATCGCGTGTGAAATTCCCCACGAAACCCAGTAATACACGTACCCCGCTCGCACAGGGTCAATTGCGTGTGAAACTCCCCGCGAACCCCAGTAATACACATACCCCGCTCGCACAGGGCCAATCGTGTGTGAAACTCCCAGCGAACCCCAGTAATACACGTACCCCGCTCGCACAGGGCCAATCGTGTGTGAAACTCCCAGCGAACCCCAGTAATACACGTACCCCGCTCGCACAGTGCCAATCGTGTGTGAAACTCCCCACGAACCCCAGTAACACACGTACCCCGCTCGCACAGGGCCAATCGCGTGTGAAACTCCATACAAACCCCAGTAATACACGTACCCCGCTCGCACATGGCCAGTCGCATTTGAAACTCCCAGTGAACCCCAGTAATACACATACCCCGCTCGCACAGGGCCAATCGCGTGTGAAACTCCCCACGAAACCCAGTAATACACGTACCCCGCTCGCACAGGGTCAATTGCGTGTGAAACTCCCCGCGAACCCCAGTAATACACATACCCCGCTCGCACAACGCCAATCGCGTGTGAAACTCCCCGCGAACCCCAGTAATACACGTACCCCGCTCGCACCAGGCCAATCGCGTGTGAAACTCCCCGCGAACCCCAGTAATACACGTACCCCGCTCGCACAGGCCCAATCGCGTGTGAAACTCCCCGCGAACCCCAGTAATACACGTACGCCGCTCGCACATGGCCAATTGCGTGTGAAACTTTCCGCGCACCCCAGTAATACACGTACCCCGCTCGCACAGGCCCAATCGCGTGTGAAACTCCCCACGATCCCCAATCGCGTGTGAAACTCCTCACGAACCCCAGTAATACATGTATCCCGCTCGCACAGGGCCCATCGCGTGTGAAACTCCCCGCGAACCCCAGTAATACACGTACCCAACTCGCACAGGGCCAATCGCGTGTGAAACTCCCCGCGAACCCCAGTAATACAGTACCCCGCTCGCACAGGGCCAATCGCGTGTGAAATTCCCCGCGAACCCCAGTAATACACGTACCCCGCTCGCACAGGGCCAATCGCGTGTGAAACACCACGCAAACCCCAGTAATACACAGACCCCGCTCGCACAGGGCCAATCGCGTGTGAAACTCCACACAAACCCCAGTAATACACGTAACCCGCTCGCACATGGCCAGTCGCATGTGAAACTCCCTGTGAGCCCCAGTAATACACGTACCCCGCTCGAACAGGGCCAATCGCATGTGAAACTCCCCGCGAACCCCAGTGATACACATAGCCGCTTGCACAGGGCCAATCGCGCGTGAAACTCCCTGCGAACCCCAGTAATACATGTACCCTGCTCGCACAGGGCCAATCAAGTGTGAAACTCCCCGCGAACCCCAGTAATACACGTACCCCCACTCGCACAGGGCCAATCGCGTGTGAAACTCCCCGCGAACCCCAGTAATACACGTAACCCGCTCGCACAGGGCCAATCGTGTGTGAAATTCCCTGCGAACCCCAGTAATACACACATCCCGCTCGCACAGGGCCAATCACGTGTGAAACTCCCCGCGAACCCCAGTAATACACGTACCCAACTCGCACAGGGCCAATCGCGTGTGAAACTCCCAGCGAACCCCAGTGATACACGTACCCCGCTCGCACAGGCCCAATCGCGTGTGAAACTCCCCGCGAACCCCAGTAATACACGTACGCCGCTCGCACATGGCCAATTGCGTGTGAAACTTTCCGCGCACCCCAGTAATACACGTACCCCGCTCACACAGGCCCAATCGCGTGTGAAACTCCCCGCGATCCCCAATCGCGTGTGAAACTCCTCACGAACCCCAGTAATACATGTATCCCGCTCGCACAGGGCCCATCGCGTGTGAAACTCCCCGCGAACCCCAGTAATACACGTACCCAACTCGCACAGGGCCAATCGCGTGTGAAACTCCCCGCGAACCCCAGTAATACAGTACCCCGCTCGCACAGGGCCAATCGCGTGTGAAATTCCCCGCGAACCCCAGTAATACACGTACCCCGCTCGCACAGGGCCAATCGCGTGTGAAACACCACGCAAACCCCAGTAATACACAGACCCCGCTCGCACAGGGCCAATCGCGTGTGAAACTCCACACAAACCCCAGTAATACACGTAACCCGCTCGCACATGGCCAGTCGCATGTGAAACTCCCTGTGAGCCCCAGTAATACACGTACCCCGCTCGAACAGGGCCAATCGCATGTGAAACTCCCCGCGAACCCCAGTGATACACATAGCCGCTTGCACAGGGCCAATTGCGCGTGAAACTCCCTGCGAACCCCAGTAATACATGTACCCTGCTCGCACAGGGCCAATCAAGTGTGAAACTCCCCGCGAACCCCAGTAATACACGTACCCCCACTCGCACAGGGCCAATCGCGTGTGAAACTCCCCGCGAACCCCAGTAATACACGTACCCCGCTCGCACAGGGCCAATCGCGTGTGAAACTCCCCACGAACCCCAGTAACACACGTACCCCGCTCGCACAGGGTCAATCGCATGTGAAACTCCCCGCGAACCCCAGTAATACACATACCCCGCTCGCACAGGGCCAATCGCGTGTGAAACTACTGCGAACCCCAGTAATACACGTATCCCACTCTCACAGGCCAATCTCGTGTGAAACTACCCGCAAACCCCAGTGATACACGTCCCCGCTCACACAGGGCCAATCGCGTGTGAAACTCCCCACAAACCCCAGTAATACACGTACCCCGCTCGCACAGGGCCAATCGTGTGTGAAACTCCCCACGAAACCCAGTAATACACGTACCCCGCTCGCACAGGGCCAATCGCGTGTGAAACTCCCCGCGATCCTCAGTAATAGACGTACCCCGCTCGCACAGGGCCAATCGTGTGTGAAACTCCCCACGAACCCCAGTAACACACGTACCCCGCTCGCACAGGGCCAATCGCGTGTGAAACTCCCCGCGAACCCCAGTAATACACGTACCCCGCTCACACAGGCCCAATCGCGTGTGAAACTCCCCGCGAACCCCAGTAATACACGTACCCCATTCGCACAGGCCCAATCGCGTGTGAAACTCCCCGCGATCCCCAGTAATACACGTATCCCGCTCGCACAGGGCCAATCGCGTGTGAAACTCCTCACGAACCCCAGTAATACATGTATCCCGCTCGCACAGGGCCCATCGCGTGTGAAACTCCCCGCGAACCCGAGTAATACATGTACCCAACTCGCACAGGGCCAATCGCGTGTGAAACTCCCCGCGAACCCCAGTAATACAGTACCCCGCTCGCACAGGGCCAATCGCGTGTGAAACTCCCCGCGAACCCCAGTAATACACGTACCCCGCCCGCACAGGCCCATCGCGTGTGAAACTCCCCGCAAACCCCAGTAATACATGTACCCAACTCGCACAGGGCCAATCGCGTGCGAAACTCCCCGCGAACACCAGTAATACAGTACCCCGCTCGCACAGGGCCAATCGCGTGTGAAACTCCCTGCGAACCCCAGTAATACACGTACCCCGCTCGCACAGGGCCAATCGCGTGTGAAACTCCACGCAAACCCCAGTAATACACATACCCCGCTCGCACAGGGCCAATCGCGTGTGAAACTCCACACAAACCCCAGTAATACACGTACCCCGCTCGCACATGGCTAGTCGCATGTGAAACTCCCCGTGAACCCCAGTAATACACGTACCCCGCTCGCACACGGTCAATCGCGTGTGAAACTCCCCGCGAACCCCAGTAATACACGTAGCCGCTCGCACAGGGCCAATCGCGCGTGAAACTCCCCGCGAACCCCAGTAATACACGTACCCTGCTCGCACAGGGCCAATCAAGTGTGAAACTCCCAGCGAACCCCAGTAATACACGTACCCCGCTCGCACAGGGCCAATCGTGTGTGAAATTCCCTGCGAAACCCAGTAATACACGTACCCTGCTCGCACAGGGCCGGTCGCGTGTGAAACTCCCAGCGAACCCCAGTAATACACGTACCCCGCTCGCACAGTGCCAATCGTGTGTGAAACTCCTCACGAACCCCAGTAACACACGTACCCCGCTCGCACTGGGTCAATCGCATGTGAAACTCCCCGCGAACCCCAGTAATACACATACCCCGCTCGCACAGGGCCAATCGCGTGTGAAACTCCTGCGAACCCCAGTAATACACGTATCCCACTCGCACAGGCCAATCGCGTGTGAAACTCCCCGCGAACCCCAATAATACACGTACCCAACTCGCACAGAGCCAATCGCGTGTGAAACTCCCCGCGAACCCCAGTTATGCACGTCCCCGCTCACACAGGGCCAATCGCGTGTGAAACTCCCCGCGAACCCCAGTAATACACGTACCCCGCTCGCACAGGGCCAATCGCGTGTGAAACTCCCCGCGAAACCCAGTAATACACGTACCCCGCTCGCACAGGGTGAATCGCGTGTGAAACTCCCCGCAAACCCCAGTAATACACATAACCCGCTCGCACAGGGCCAATCGCGTGTGAAACTCCCGCGAACCCCAGTAATACACGTACCCCGCTCGCACAGGGCCAATTGCATTTGAAACTCCCTGCGAACCCCAGTAATACACGTACCCCGCTCGCAGAGGCCCAATCGCGTGTGAAACTCCCCGCGATCCCCAGTAATACACGTACCCCGCTCGCACAGGGCCAATCGCGTGTGAAACTCCCTGCGAACCCCAGTAATACACGTACCCCGCTCGCACAGGCCCAATCGCGTGTGAAACTCCCAGCGAACCCCAGTAATACACGTACCCCGTTCGCACAGGGCCAATTGCGTGTGAAACTCCTCACGAACCCCAGTAATACATGTATCCCGCTCGCACAGGGCCCATCGCGTGTGAAACTCCCCGCGAACCCCAGTAATACACGTACCCAACTCGCACAGGGCCAATCGCGTGTGAAACTCCCTGCGAACCTGAGTAATACACGTACCCCGCTCGCACAGGGCCAATCGCGTGTGAAACTCCCTGCGAACCTCAGTAATACAGTACCCCGCTCGCACAGGGCCAATCGCGTGTGAAACTCCCCGCGAACCCCAGTAATACACGTACCCCGCTCGCACAGGGCCAATTGCGTGTGAAACTCCCCGCGAACCCCAGTAATACAGTACCCCACTCGCACAGGGCCAATCGCGTGTGAAACTCCACACAAACCCCAGTAATACACGTACCCCGCTCGCACATGGCCAGTCGCATGTGAAACTCCCCGTGAACCCCAGTAATACACGTACCCCGCTCGCACAGGGCCAATCGCGTGTGAAACTCCCCACGAAACCCAGTAATACACGTATCCCGCTCGCACAGGGTCAATCGCGTGTGAAACTCCCCGTGAACCCCAGTAATACACATAACCCGCTCGCACAGGGCCAATCGCGTGTGAAACTCCCGCGAACCCCAGTAATACACTTACCCCGCTCGCACAACGCCAATCGCGTGTGAAACTCCCCGCGAACCCCAGTAATACACGTACCCCGCTCGCACAGGGCCAATTGCGTGTGAAACTCCCCGCGAACCCCAGTAATACACGTACCCCGCTCGCACAGGCCCAATCGCGTGTGAAACTCCCTGCGATCCCCAGTAATACACGTACCCCGCTCGCACAGGGCCAATCGCGTGTGAAACTCCTCACGAACCCCAGTAATACATGTATCCCGCTCGCACAGGGCCCATCGCGTGTGAAACTCCCCGCGAACCCCAGTAATACACGTACCCAACTCGCACAGGGCCAATCGCGTGTGAAACTCCCCGCGAACCCCAGTAATACAGTACCCCGCTCGCACAGGGCCAATCGCATGTGAAACTCTCCGCGAACCCCAGTAATACACGTACCCCGCTCGCACAGGGCCAATCGCGTGTGAAACTCCACGCAAACCCCAGTAATACACATACCCCGCTCGCACAGGGCCAATTGCGTGTGAAACTCCCCACGAACCCCAGTAATACACGTACCCCGCTCGCACAGGCCCAATCGCGTGTGAAACTCCCTGCGATCCCCAGTAATACACGTACCCCGCTCGCACAGGGCCAATCGCGTGTGAAACTCCTCACGAACCCCAGTAATACATGTATCCCGCTCGCACAGGGCCCATCGCGTGTGAAACTCCCCGCGAACCCCAGTAATACACGTACCCAACTCGCACAGGGCCAATCGCGTGTGAAACTCCCCGCGAACCCCAGTAATACAGTACCCCGCTCGCACAGGGCCAATCGCGTGTGAAACTCTCGCCGAACCCCAGTAATACACGTACCCCGCTCGCACAGGGCCAATCGCGTGTGAAACTCCACGCAAACCCCAGTAATACACGTACCCCGCTCGCACATGGCCAGTCGCATGTGAAACTTCCCGTGAACCCCAGTAATACACGTACCCCCTCGCACAGGGCCAATCGCGTGTGAAACTCCCCGCGAACCCCAGTAATACACGTAGCCGCTCGCACAGGGCCAATGGCGCGTGAAACTCCCCGCGAACCCCAGTAATACACGTACCCTGCTCGCACAGGGCCAATCAAGTGTGAAACTCCCCGCGAACCCCAGTAATACACGTACCCCGCTCGCACAGGGCCAATCGCGTGTGAAACTCCCCGCGAACCCCAGTAATACACGTACGCCGCTCGCACAGGGCCAATCGCGTGTTAAACTCCCCGCGAACCCCAGTAATACACTTACCCCGCTCGCACAGGGCCAATCGCGTGTGAAACTCCACACAAACCCCAGTAATACACGTACCCCGCTCGCACAGGGCCAATCGCGTGTGAAACTCCCCACGAAACCCAGTAATACACGTACCCAACTCGCACAGGGCAATCGCGTGTGAAATTCCCCACGAACCCCAGTAATACACGTACCCAACTCGCACAGGGCCAATCGCGTGTGAAACTCCCCGCGAACCCCAGTGTTACACGTCCCCGCTCACACAGGGCCAATCGCGTGTGAAACTCCCCGCGAACCCCAGTAATACACGTACCCCGCTCGCACAGGACCAATCGTGTGTGAAACTCCCCACGAAACCCAGTAATACACGTACCCCGCTCGCACAGGGCCAATCGCGTGTGAAACTCCCCGCGAATCCCAGTAATAGACGTACCCCGCTCGCACAGGGCCAATCGTGTGTGAAACTCCCCACGAACCCCAGTAACACACGTACCCCGCTCGCACAGGGCCAATCGCGTGTGAAACTCCCCGCGAACCCCAGTAATACACGTACCCCGCTCACACAGGCCCAATCGCGTGTGAAACTCCCCGCGAACCCCAGTAATACACGTACCCCGCTCGCACAGGGCCAATTGCGTGTGAAACTCCCCGCAAACCCCAGTAATACACGTACCCCATTCGCACAGGCCCAATCGCGTGTGAAACTCCCCGCGATCCCCAGTAATACACGTACCCCGCTCGCACAGGGCCAATCGCGTGTGAAACTCCTCACGAACCCCAGTAATACATGTATCCCGCTCGCACAGGGCCCATCGCGTGTGAAACTCCTCACGAACCCCAGTAATACATGTATCCCGCTCGCACAGGGCCCATCGCGTGTGAAACTCCCCGCGAACCCCAGTAATACACGTACCCCGCTCACACAGGCCCAATCGCGTGTGAAACTCCCCGCGAACCCCAGTAATACACGTACCCCGCTTGCACAGGGCCAATTGCGTGTGAAACTCCCCGCAAACCCCAGTAATACATGTACCCCATTCGCACAGGCCCAATCGCGTGTGAAACTCCCCGCGATCCCCAGTAATACACGTACCCCGCTCGCACAGGGCCAATCGCGTGTGAAACTCCTCACGAACCCCAGTAATACACGTACCCCGCTCGCACAGGGCCAATTGCGTGTGAAACTCCTCACGAACCCCAGTAATACATGTATCCCGCTCGCACAGGGCCCATCGCGTGTGAAACTCCCCGCGAACCCCAGTAATACACGTACCCCGCTCGCACAGGGCCAATCGCGTGTGAAACTCCTCACGAACCCCAGTAATACATGTATCCCGCTCGCACAGGGCCCATCGCGTGTGAAACTCCCCGCGAACCCCAGTAATACACGTACCCAACTCGCACAGGGCCAATCGCGTGTGAAACTCCCCGCGAACCCCAGTAATACAGTACCCCGCTCGCACAGGGCCAATCGCGTGTGAAACTCTCCGCGAACCCCAGTAATACACGTACCCCGCTCGCACAGGGCCAATCGCGTGTGAAACTCCACGCAAACCCCAGTAATACACATACCCCGCTCGCACAGGGCCAATTGCGTGTGAAACTCCCCGCGAACCCCAGTAATACACGTACCCCGCTCGCACAGGCCCAATCGCGTGTGAAACTCCCTGCGATCCCCAGTAATACACGTACCCCGCTCGCACAGGGCCAATCGCGTGTGAAACTCCTCACGAACCCCAGTAATACATGTATCCCGCTCGCACAGGGCCCATCGCGTGTGAAACTCCCCGCGAACCCTAGTAATACACGTACCCAACTCGCACAGGGCCAATCGCGTGTGAAACTCCCCGCGAACCCCAGTAATACAGTACCCCGCTCGCACAGGGCCAATCGCGTGTGAAACTCTCCGCGAACCCCAGTAATACACGTACCCCGCTCGCACAGGGCCAATCGCGTGTGAAACTCCACGCAAACCCCAGTAATACACGTACCCCGCTCGCACATGGCCAGTCGCATGTGAAACTTCCCGTGAACCCCAGTAATACACGTACCCCCTCGCACAGGGCCAATCGCGTGTGAAACTCCCCGCGAACCCCAGTAATACACGTAGCCGTTCGCACAGGGCCAATCGCGCGTGAAACTCCCCGCGAACCCCAGTAATACACGTACCCTGCTCGCACAGGGCCAATCAAGTGTGAAACTCCCCGCGAACCCCAGTAATACACGTACCCCGCTCGCACAGGGCCAATCGCGTGTGAAACTCCCCGCGAACCCCAGTAATACACGTACCCCGCTCGCACAGGGCCAATCGCGTGTTAAACTCCCCGCGAACCCCAGTAATACACTTACCCCGCTCGCACAGGGCCAATCGCGTGTGAAACTCCACACAAACCCCAGTAATACACGTACCCCGCTCGCACAGGGCCAATCGCGTGTGAAACTCCCCACGAAACCCAGTAATACACGTACCCAACTCGCACAGGGCAATCGCGTGTGAAATTCCCCGCGAACCCCAGTAATACACGTACCCAACTCGCACAGGGCCAATCGCGTGTGAAACTCCCCGCGAACCCCAGTGTTACACGTCCCCGCTCACACAGGGCCAATCCCGTGTGAAACTCCCCGCGAACCCCAGTAATACACGTACCCCGCTCGCACAGGACCAATCGTGTGTGAAACTCCCCACGAAACCCAGTAATACACGTACCCCGCTCGCACAGGGCCAATCGCGTGTGAAACTCCCCGCGAATCCCAGTAATAGACGTACCCCGCTCGCACAGGGCCAATCGTGTGTGAAACTCCCCACGAACCCCAGTAACACACGTACCCCGCTCGCACAGGGCCAATCGCGTGTGAAACTCCCCGCGAACCCCAGTAATACACGTACCCCGCTCACACAGGCCCAATCGCGTGTGAAACTCCCCGCGAACCCCAGTAATACACGTACCCCGCTCGCACAGGGCCAATTGCGTGTGAAACTCCCCGCAAACCCCAGTAATACACGTACCCCATTCGCACAGGCCCAATCGCGTGTGAAACTCCTCACGAACCCCAGTAATACATGTATCCCGCTCGCACAGGACCCATCGCGTGTGAAACTCCTCACGAACCCCAGTAATACATGTATCCCGCTCGCACAGGGCCCATCGCGTGTGAAACTCCCCGCGAACCCCAGTAATACACGTACCCCGCTCACACAGGCCCAATCGCATGTGAAACTCCCCGCGAACCCCAGTAATACACGTACCCCGCTCGCACAGGGCCAATTGCGTGTGAAACTCCCCGCAAACCCCAGTAATACACGTACCCCGCTCACACAGGGCCAATCGCGTGTGAAACTCCTCACGAACCCCAGTAATACATGTATCCCGCTCGCACAGGGCCCATCGCGTGTGAAACTCCTCACGAACCCCAGTAATACATGTATCCCGCTCGCACAGGGCCCATCGCGTGTGAAACTCCCCGCGAACCCCAGTAATACACGTACCCCGCTCACACAGGCCCAATCGCGTGTGAAACTCCCCGCGAACCCCAGTAATACACGTACCCCGCTTGCACAGGGCCAATTGCGTGTGAAACTCCCCGCAAACCCCAGTAATACACGTACCCCATTCGCACAGGCCCAATCGCGTGTGAAACTCCCCGCGATCCCCAGTAATACACGTACCCCGCTCGCACAGGGCCAATCGCGTGTGAAACTCCTCACGAACCCCAGTAATACACGTACCCCGCTCGCACAGGGCCAATTGCGTGTGAAACTCCTCACGAACCCCAGTAATACATGTATCCCGCTCGCACAGGGCCCATCGCGTGTGAAACTCCCCGCGAACCCCAGTAATACACGTACCCAACTCGCACAGGGCCAATCGCGTATGAAACTCCCTGCGAACCTGAGTAATACACGTACCCCGCTCGCACAGGGCCAATCGCGTGTGAAACTCCCTGCGAACCTCAGTAATACAGTACCCCGCTCGCACAGGGCCAATCGCGTGTGAAACTCCCCGCGAACCCCAGTAATACACGTACCCGCTCGCACAGGGCCAATCGCGTGTGAAACTCCCCGCGAACCCCAGTAATACAGTACCCCGCTCGCACAGGGCCAATCGCGTGTGAAACTCCACACAAACCCCAGTAATACACGTACCCCGCTCGCACATGGCCAGTCGCATGTGAAACTCCCCGTGAACCCCAGTAATACACGTACCCCGCTCGCACAGGGCCAATCGCGTGTGAAACTCCCCACGAAACCCAGTAATACACTTATCCCGCTCGCACAGGGTCAATCGCGTGTGAAACTCCCTGTGAACCCCAGTAATACACATAACCCGCTCGCACAGGGCCAAACGCGTGTGAAACTCCCGCGAACCCCAGTAATACACTTACCCCGCTCGCACAACGCCAATCGCGTGTGAAACTCCCCGCGAACCCCAGTAATACACTGTAAAGACCGGTGGGGGGGTCTGTACTTCCGCTCTCTATATGGTAGAGGAGAGGCACAGAGGACCCCAGCCAAGATTCTCTAATACGGTAGCGATGGACGAGCAATCAAGGCCTAGCTTCTCAGGAGGTGATGCAGGCTGGTTCTTAAGTACAGTGTATCCCCAAGCCCCCCACAAAGGAATGTCCACACACTGTATTACTGAAAACACAGTCTTTATATAATTAATATTCAAGGGTTATGTACACTTATCACAACAACGCACTTTGTGCTCAGGAAAACCAATAATGATAAATATCTACAATTCTAAAGTGGTACCACTAATATTAGACCTCATTAAAGTGCATTCACAATACTGTAAAAATGGCACACAGATCAATAAGAAGGAAACCAGCAATAGAGAGAGGAGAGATAAAAGATGGTTGAAACAATGGGCAGAATACTGGCCCTAGCTACTGGACACAGTTCTGTGTGGAGATCCCCCCACCTGGGCAACCTGTAAAATAAAGGGATATGACACAAGCCCAGTCCATATATTGTTCAACAGTCTTATTCTCTCCTACAATGTTTTTACCCCCCCAATGTACCTGGTGGAGTCGAGTTCTTCGAAGAGGCGTCGACAGATCCTTCTTGAATGACCCCCTTTTAAGCAGGAGTCACGGATCGTCGAGAGGCGTCGAGAAACGTCGAAGACCTCGGGGTTCGGCGACGGGGAATCGACGGCCCTTCTTGAATGCCTTCCCTTTCAAGCGGGAGGCACGGGGCGTCGAACGTCCGTCGACAAACGAGGTAGAACGATGTCGAAGAGGCGGCAGCTTCGTCCGAGCGGTGCTCGTCGGCGTCGGGGCGTCGGCGTCCTGCAAGGCGGAGGTGTGCGGGGCACCTCGATGACAATAGTTCGGGACCGCAAAGATTGTAGAGACGGGAGCCCAGCAAGGGCGTCGAGTCGCTCGAGTCTTTGGGATCGTGAGGTGGCGGGAAACCCACCGGCGGATTCTCCTCGGCGCGTTGGTCGTCCTCGACTTTCTCCGGCAGGGCAAAAGCGGTCGACGGTGCGGACGAGGGAGTCCTTCGAGTCAAATGTTCTTAGGCAAGGAGCGGACGGCTCCGGTCGTCGGCGGCACGGCGTCAAGTGGTTCCCACGGCTGGGCAACACAACTTCGACGGGCCTCCAGCGGTTACACAGACCTGCGAACCCTGGTCGACGGCAATGGACTTCGACAGCGTCGAGGTCCGGGTGCTTCACTTCGATCTCCTCGGCGGTCCCGTCTCGGTTCGGCAGCCTTTCGAGGGTCTGACTTCCAGGGCGCTTCGGCGAAGATTCAGCGGTGCTCGATGGTCCCTCGGAGCATGGGAAGAGGGCGCCTAGCCAGGTCCTCTCTCGGGTCAGTCCTCGACGATGTCGACAACCTTCAGTTTCTGTCGAAGCAAATGCCACAGCAAGTCTTCTTCTTCCAGTTGGACGTCGAGGATCAGCAAATCCAGTTACTCTTGAGTGGAGACTCAGCTTCTGAATGCTTCTGAACAATTTCCAGTGGTGAGAGGTCCCCAGATATACTATCCTGTCTCTCATCCACACTGCTGGCACACACACAGCAGCCAATCACACAGAAGGGCATTCATGCAGTCAGTCAGCCAATCAGGCACACAGTGCATTCAGGCCACACTCCTCCCTTTCAGACACTCACAACAAGGAATGTGGATTGGGACAAGTACCCAGCCATTCAACACTACACACTGCATTCAGGCCAGTTTCGGGCAGGGCTGTCTCAGTCTTTGTCTCTCATGCCAGAAACCAGACAACCACAACAAGGAGTGTATATTGGTCACACACTCCATTCACCCAGGTCCCACCCACAGGAGGTACCCACAACATACAGTCACTGGGAAGGCTCCAGTCAGTCTAGCTGGGCCTTCACAACAACACCATATATGGAACTTCCACCCAACAGCCAGTCAGGGGGAAGGGACAGAGTCAGGGCTTCCCAGGACTTTGGGAAAAACAAGATAACAGGCAATAGAAAGCAAGAGGCCACAGGGGCCATCTTGTTTCCTATCAGGAATCAACTGATTCCAATGGCAGGGCCTGGGTATCCCAAAATGGAGGACACCCAGAGCACCTGTCAAATTCAGCATGGAGCTGCCACCAGCCCATACCCTGCTCTGTGGGCCACCCACAGGTGCCCAAAAACATACACTAGGGGCACAGGGTTGTACCCCTACCCATGGGTGCCATAAGGGTATCCCATGGGTCTGTTCACCAAACCAAAAGAGAGCTGCACTGCCAGGAGTCCCTCATGGACTCCTGGGCAGAAAACATGACAGAACACACGGTAAAAACGGAAAAAGGACAAGGATTCAGAGGCCCTGTCCCTCAGATGCATTTCCGGCATCACAGTCGCCCCCCCCAGACTGAGGTGGAGGGTGCCTAATCTCCCACGGGATAGACACCCTCATCCAGACGGTCAACATACCTTCTGGAAAGGCCATCTGCATTATCGTGACTCTTCCCTGGTCTGTGCTCTATGGTGAAGTCTAGCCCTTGTAGGCTAATCGACCACCTGAGCAATTTCGGATTCTCACCCTTCATCTGCATAAGCCACTTCAGGGGCTTATGATCTGTTTGGACCTTGAAGGTGGACCCCGTAAGGTAGGGCCTAAAACGCCTAAGGCTCCAAACTATACTAAAACATTCCTTTTCAACAGTAGCCCACCTAAGTTCTCTACCCTTGAGTTGTCTACTGATGAATATGATAGGATGTTCTCTCCCTTTGTCATCTAACTGGGACAAGACAGCTCCAATTCCGGTGTCGCAGGCATCCGTCTGGACGATAAAGGGTCGGCTGTAGTCAGGCGCACTCAACACAGGTGCCCTACACAGACTTTCTTTCAAGCCATCAAAGGCCCTCTGACAGTCTTCAGTCCAATTAACCTTCCTAGGCTGTTTGGGTGAAGTTAGAGCTGTCAGGGGTGCAGCTATGGTTCCATAGTCTGCCATGAAATTGCGATAGTACCCAGTGAGGCCCAAAAAGGCTCTCACCTGGGTTTGAGTAGTGGGAGTCTCCCAGTTCTGTACGTCCTGTACTTTACTGGAGAGAGGTTGGATTTGACCCCCTCCTACCTCATGACCAAGATAGGTAACTTTCCCCTGAGCTATCTGGCACTTGGTGGCCTTGATAGTGAGGTTAGCCCTTTTCAAGGCCTGCAACACCTTATCCAGATGTGTCAAATGCTCTTCCCAGGTGGAACTGTAGACGGCAATGTCGTCTAAGTAAGCCACACAAAAGGCTTCCAGCCCACTGAGCGCATGGTTGACCAATCTCTGGAAGGTGGCAGGGGCATTCTTCAACCCAAAGGGCATGACCCTAAACTGGTAGAGTCCCTCAGGTGTGGAGAATGCCGTCTTTTCCTTGGCATGGTCCGTCAGAGCTATTTGCCAATAGCCTGAGGTAAGGTCAAAGGTGCTCACAAATTTGGCAGCACCTATAGTGTCCACGAGCTCATCAGCCCTGGGCAATGGGTGCGCGTCAGTTTTGGTGACGGCATTGACTCCTCGGTAGTCCACACAGAACCTCCAATCCTTGGTACCCGCCGGGGAACTTGCCTTGGGGACAAGGACCACTGGACTGGACCAGGGACTGGTGGAGGGTTCAATAACACCCAGATCCAACATCTTGGCGACCTCAGCCTGGATGTGGTTTTTGACGGTATCTGACATACGATAGCTCCTGCTTTTGACAGGCACACTGTCACCAGTGTCAATTTCGTGCTTACACCACGGTGTAAGGCCCGGTGTCAGTGAAAACAGAGGGGCATACTGCTGGAGCAAAGCCCGGCAGGCCCTCTGCTGCTCTGTTGTCAAATCGGGAGAGAGTTGTACTCCCTCCACTGAGCCATCCTGAGGGTTGCTATGCAGCAAATCAGGAAGGGGCTCACTCTCATCCTCTTCTTGCCCTGAAGCTAGCAAGAGACATGAGACCTCTGCTCGCCTGTGGAAAGGCTTGAGCCTGTTGACATGGAATACCTGGGGGGCTACCCCAGAGGCTCCCATGTCCACCAGATAATTGACTTCGCCCATCTTGGAGATGATCCTGAAGGGTCCAGTCCACTTGTCTGCCAACGCTCTAGGCTTGGTAGGCTCCATCACAAGGATTTCCTGTCCCGGAGTCCAATCCACTTGCGAAGCTTTCAGGTCATGCCAGTACTTATTCAATTCCTGGCTGGCCTTGAGATTTGCTGTTGCCTGACCCATCATTTGTGTCATCCTCCGCCTGAGGCCTAACACATAGTCCCACACTTGCTTGGCGGGACCTGGAGGGGTGGCTTCCAAGCCTTCTCGGATCAAGGCGAGGGGCCCCCTCACGGGATGTCCAAAGAGTAACTCAAAGGGGCTGAAACCAACACCCTCTTGAGGTACCTCTCTGTAAGCAAACAGCAGGCATGGCAGGAGGAGATCCCATTTCCTCCTTAGGGGCTCTTCCAAAGCACCTAGCATGCCCTTGAGAGTTTTGTTAAATCTCTCAACCAGACCATTGGTCTGGGGGTGGTAAGAGGTGGAGAACTTGTAGGTTACCCCGCACTCTTTCCACATGGTTTTCATGTAACTAGACATGAAGTTGGATCCTCGGTCAGAGACAACCTCCTTGGGGAATCCAACACGGGTGAAAATGCCCAGGAGAGCCCTGGCAACCACCTTGGCAGTAACAGTCCGAAGGGGTATTGCCTCAGGGTACCTGGTGGCATGATCTACCAAGACCAGGATGAACCGATGTCCACCTGAAGTGGGAGGGTCAAGGGGACCGACGATGTCGATGCCCACCCTCTCAAATGGTGTGCCAACCACTGGTAATGGCTGCAGTGGGGCAATGACCCTGCCTCCAGTCTTGCCAGACAACTGACAAGTTGGGGAGGTCCTGCAGTGGGACTCCACCTCTACTCCCATCCGTGGCCAGTAGAAATGGGCAGAGAGCCTCTGCTTAGTCTTCTTGGTCCCAAGATGACCAGCCAAGGGCACCTCATGCGCCAACTGCAGTAGGAAGGGCCTGTAAACCTGGGGTACCACCAACCTCTTGCGGGCACCAGGTTCGGGCTTAGTGGGCTCACTAACAAGGAGCTCACCCTCCCAATAAATCTTGAATGTCCTAGGCACTTCACCTTGTGCCTGGGACAGGGCCTGTTTCCTCAGGCCCTCGAGAGAGTGGCACTCTCTCTGTCCCTTACAGAAGTCTGCCCGGGAGGGTCCCCCTTCAGCTAACAAGCATTGAAGGTCGGGATGATCCTCCGGGTTGAGAACCTCTCCCACAGGAGAGTCTTCTGTCTCTTCTCCCACAGGAGTTGAGTTTGGGTTTTCCGCTGGACCCAGCCCGTCCGGAGCATGGATCCCAATGGGTGCTGTAGGAACAGCAGGAAGAGAAGGTGTTCCCTCCACAGAGGTGGCCTTCTTGGTCTTCCTTCTTCTTGCCTTAGGCCTCGCCTTTGGCTCGGGTACCTGACTCACAGCCAGACCCGGTGTCACCTGTGACCTAGTGACTGCAGCAGCAGTCATGGGAAGACCATCCGAGATCAACCCCAACTCTACTAGATCATTTCCTAACAGAATGTTAGCAGGGACATTGTCCTGAACCAGGACAGGAAGCTTTTCTGTCTTGTCTCCAATCATGAGTGTGACTAGGGCTACAGGCGATAATTTGGGAGGCCCACCAGCTAACCTGGTGGTTCTCAGAGGAGCACCTACATAGTCCTCTGGCTTGAGCAGGGTCCTGTCCACCACTGTCATGCTTGCCCCAGTGTCTCTCAAACCAGTAGAAGGCTGGCCATTCAAGAGGACACTTCTCAAAAACCTACGGGTGTTCTGCGGGATAGTTGCCAGTACTTCTGCGTACTGGTCCCAGGCCCCAAGGGACACTAAGGAAATCTCTACCGGAGCACCAAATGTGATTCCTGTAGAGGAGGGGAGGACAGTGGCCTCCACCTCAGCCACGGGGTAAGGGTAGGTCAGGCTGACAGCCTGTACTCCAAGTGCCTTACCTTTACACTTGGGGTCACCCCTTTTGTGATCCAGAGCCCCACAATCCCAACAAGTGCCAGGAGTGCGGGGTACGGTACTGGAACCACTGGGAACCTGCTTTGCAGCAGGTGGACCACTACTCTTATTCCCACCCACAGAGGACTTATCCCCACCAGATTTTTGGGTCTTAGGAGAGGAAGGTTTTGGTTTACCCGACTGTGATTGCTTTTGGGACTCCTCAGCTTTCTGAGAGGTCCCCTTTTCTTTGTCCTTGTCCTTCCCACTGGAGTCCTTAGGGGACACCCGGTGGGAGACCCACTTGTCAGCCAACCTAGCCAGCTTAAAGGGGTCCAAAATGTTCTGGTCAGCCACATACTGACGCAGCTCTGGTGAACAGGCTTCAGAAAAATGCTCAAAAAACAAGAGGTGGGACAACTCAACAAAAGTTTTCACCTTGTAACCGTCAATCCACCCCATCATGTTCATGTGCGCAGTACTCACCCAGTCAACCCAAGACACATTCTCTCTTTTCTTAAAATCCCTGAACCTTTTAAGGTATTGGGTAGGTGTCTTGCCAAACTTGGCAATCAAAGCAGACTTCATACACTCATACTGACCCCTTTCCTCCACACTCAGCTTCAGAATACAGTCATATCCAGTTTGAGGCACTCTGCTTAACAAACACTTAGCCCAATCTCTTTTATCTACATCATGAATTGCACAAGCCATTTCAAACGCTTCAATCCATTGGAGGATATCTGAACCCTCCACAAACACACCAACCAAATCTTTCATAAACTTGGTGGCTGGGGACCTGCCACTCTCAATTGGTCTAGCTGAAGTCTCCACTCTAGCTCTCTCTAGCTGGATTCTCTGACATTCAGTGTCCTTGTCTTTGAGCGCAAGATCCCTATTCTTGAGTTCCACTTGCTGTGCCAGCTCCTCTTTCTTAAGCTCAGCTTCTATTTCCAACTTGCGATATTCAAAGGCCAATTTCATCCTTAATAACTCAAGTTCCATGGAATTGCTGGGGTTTGGAACAGAGGCAGCAGGAATGGTGGCATTCCCAGAAACAGATTCAGCGACAACCCCAGGGGCAGAGTCCTCACTGGTTGCATCCCCCCCTTCATCAAGGGTTTCACCATCAGTCTGGTAGTCCACCAGGGCAGCTATCAGCTCAGCCCTAGACTTATCCACAAAGTCCAACTCCCTGGCTTCACAAGCACTCTGGAGAGCCTCTAAGCTCATCCGAGTCAATTTACCATTTGCAATGGGCTCCATTGCCTGTAATGCAGTTATTTGGTACACACCCAAACCTTAATCTAATAAAGTGCGGATATTTTGTAAGTGGCACGGTTATACACTGAGTCTTAAAACCATAAGCATCCCACCGCTGCCACCAGCTTGTAAAGACCGGTGGGGGGGTCTGTACTTCCGCTCTCTATATGGTAGAGGAGAGGCACAGAGGACCCCAGCCAAGATTCTCTAATACGGTAGCGATGGACGAGCAATCAAGGCCTAGCTTCTCAGGAGGTGATGCAGGCTGGTTCTTAAGTACAGTGTATCCCCAAGCCCCCCACAAAGGAATGTCCACACACTGTATTACTGAAAACACAGTCTTTATATAATTAATATTCAAGGGTTATGTACACTTATCACAACAACGCACTTTGTGCTCAGGAAAACCAATAATGATAAATATCTACAATTCTAAAGTGGTACCACTAATATTAGACCTCATTAAAGTGCATTCACAATACTGTAAAAATGGCACACAGATCAATAAGAAGGAAACCAGCAATAGAGAGAGGAGAGATAAAAGAGGGTTGAAACAATGGGCAGAATACTGGCCCTAGCTACTGGACACAGTTCTGTGTGGAGATCCCCCCACCTGGGCAACCTGTAAAATAAAGGGATATGACACAAGCCCAGTCCATATATTGTTCAACAGTCTTATTCTCTCCTACAATGTTTTTACCCCCCCAATGTACCTGGTGGAGTCGAGTTCTTCGAAGAGGCGTCGACAGATCCTTCTTGAATGACCCCCTTTTAAGCAGGAGTCACGGATCGTCGAGAGGCGTCGAGAAACGTCGAAGACCTCGGGGTTCGGCGACGGGGAATCGACGGCCCTTCTTGAATGCCTTCCCTTTCAAGCGGGAGGCACGGGGCGTCGAACGTCCGTCGACAAACGAGGTAGAACGATGTCGAAGAGGCGGCAGCTTCGTCCGAGCGGTGCTCGTCGGCGTCGGGGCGTCGGCGTCCTGCAAGGCGGAGGTGTGCGGGGCACCTCGATGACAATAGTTCGGGACCGCAAAGATTGTAGAGACGGGAGCCCAGCAAGGGCGTCGAGTCGCTCGAGTCTTTGGGATCGTGAGGTGGCGGGAAACCCACCGGCGGATTCTCCTCGGCGCGTTGGTCGTCCTCGACTTTCTCCGGCAGGGCAAAAGCGGTCGACGGTGCGGACGAGGGAGTCCTTCGAGTCAAATGTTCTTAGGCAAGGAGCGGACGGCTCCGGTCGTCGGCGGCACGGCGTCAAGTGGTTCCCACGGCTGGGCAACACAACTTCGACGGGCCTCCAGCGGTTACACAGACCTGCGAACCCTGGTCGACGGCAATGGACTTCGACAGCGTCGAGGTCCGGGTGCTTCACTTCGATCTCCTCGGCGGTCCCGTCTCGGGTCGGCAGCCTTTCGAGGGTCTGACTTCCAGGGCGCTTCGGCGAAGATTCAGCGGTGCTCGATGGTCCCTCGGAGCACGGGAAGAGGGCGCCTAGCCAGGTCCTCTCTCGGGTCAGTCCTCGACGATTTCGACAACCTTCAGTTTCTGTCGAAGCAAATGCCACAGCAAGTCTTCTTCTTCCAGTTGGACGTCGAGGATCAGCAAATCCAGTTACTCTTGAGTGGAGACTCAGCTTCTGAATGCTTCTGAACAATTTCCAGTGGTGAGAGGTCCCCAGATATACTATTCTGTCTCTCATCCACACTGCTGGCACACACACAGCAGCCAATCACACAGAAGGGCATTCATGCAGTCAGTCAGCCAATCAGGCACACAGTGCATTCAGGCCACACTCCTCCCTTTCAGACACTCACAACAAGGAATGTGGATTGGGACAAGTACCCAGCCATTCAACACTACACACTGCATTCAGGCCAGTTTCGGGCAGGGCTGTCTCAGTCTTTGTCTCTCATGCCAGAAACCAGACAACCACAACAAGGAGTGTATATTGGTCACACACTCCATTCACCCAGGTCCCACCCACAGGAGGTACCCACAACATACAGTCACTGGGAAGGCTCCAGTCAGTCTAGCTGGGCCTTCACAACAACACCATATATGGAACTTCCACCCAACAGCCAGTCAGGGGGAAGGGACAGAGTCAGGGCTTCCCAGGACTTTGGGAAAAACAAGATAACAGGCAATAGAAAGCAAGAGGCCACAGGGGCCATCTTGTTTCCTATCAGGAATCAACTGATTCCAATGGCAGGGCCTGGGTATCCCAAAATGGAGGACACCCAGAGCACCTGTCAAATTCAGCATGGAGCTGCCACCAGCCCATACCCTGCTCTGTGGGCCACCCACAGGTGCCCAAAAACATACACTAGGGGCACAGGGTTGTACCCCTACCCATGGGTGCCATAAGGGTATCCCATGGGTCTGTTCACCAAACCAAAAGAGAGCTGCACTGCCAGGAGTCCCTCATGGACTCCTGGGCAGAAAACATGACAGAACACACGGTAAAAACAGAAAAAGGACAAGGATTCAGAGGCCCTGTCCCTCAGATGCATTTCCGGCATCACATACACGTACCCCGCTCGCACAGGGCCAATTGCGTGTGAAACTCCCCGCGAACCCCAGTAATACACGTACCCCGCTCGCACAGGCCCAATCGCGTGTGAAACTCCCTGCGATCCCCAGTAATACACGTACCCCGCTCGCACAGGGCCAATCGCGTGTGAAACTCCTCACGAACCCAATAATACATGTATCCCGCTCGCACAGGGCCCATCGCGTGTGAAACTCCCCGCGAACCCCAGTAATACACGTACCCAACTCGCACAGGGCCAATCGCGTGTGAAACTCCCCGCGAACCCCAGTAATACAGTACCCCGCTCGCACAGGGCCAATCGCTTGTGAAACTCTCCGCGAACCCCAGTAATACACGTACCCCGCTCGCACAGGGCCAATCGCGTGTGAAACTCCACGCAAACCCCAGTAATACACATACCCCGCTCGCACAGGGCCAATTGCGTGTGAAACTCCCCGCGAACCCCAGTAATACACGTACCCCGCTCGCACAGGCCCAATCGCGTGTGAAACTCCCTGCGATCCCCAGTAATACACGTACCCCGCTCGCACAGGGCCAATCGCGTGTGAAACTCCTCACGAACCCCAGTAATACATGTATCCCGCTCGCACAGGGCCAATCGCGTGTGAAACTCCCCGCGAACCCCAGTAATACAGTACCCCGCTCGCACAGGGCCAATCGCGTGTGAAACTCCACACAAACCCCAGTAATACACGTACCCCGCTCGCACATGGCCAGTCGCATGTGAAACTCCCCGTGAACCCCAGTAATACACGTACCCCGCTCGCACAGGGCCAATCGCGTGTGAAACTCCCCACGAAACCCAGTAATACACGTATCCCGCTCGCACAGGGTCAATCGCGTGTGAAACTCCCCGTGAACCCCAGTAATACACATAACCCGCTCGCACAGGGCCAATCGCGTGTGAAACTCCCGCGAACCCCAGTAATACACTTACCCCGCTCGCACAACGCCAATCGCGTGTGAAACTCCCCGCGAACCCCAGTAATACACGTACCCCGCTCGCACAGGGCCAATTGCGTGTGAAACTCTCCGCGAACCCCAGTAATACACGTACCCCGCTCGCACAGGCCCAATCGCGTGTGAAACTCCCTGCGATCCCCAGTAATACACGTACCCCGCTCGCACAGGGCCAATCGCGTGTGAAACTCCTCACGAACCCCAGTAATACATGTATCCCGCTCGCACAGGGCCCATCGCGTGTGAAACTCCCCGCGAACCCCAGTAATACACGTACCCAACTCGCACAGGGCCAATCGCGTGTGAAACTCCCCGCGAACCCCAGTAATACAGTACCCCGCTCGCACAGGGCCAATCGCGTGTGAAACTCTCCGCGAACCCCAGTAATACACGTACCCCGCTCGCACAGGGCCAATCGCGTGTGAAACTCCACGCAAACCCCAGTAATACACATACCCCGCTCGCACAGGGCCAATTGCGTGTGAAACTCCCCGCGAACCCCAGTAATACACGTACCCCGCTCGCACAGGCCCAATCGCGTGTGAAACTCCCTGCGATCCCCAGTAATACACGTACCCCGCTCGCACAGGGCCAATCGCGTGTGAAACTCCTCACGAACCCCAGTAATACATGTATCCCGCTCGCACAGGGCCCATCGCGTGTGAAACTCCCTGCGAACCCCAGTAATACACGTACCCAACTCGCACAGGGCCAATCGCGTGTGAAACTCCCCGCGAACCCCAGTAATACAGTACCCCGCTCGCACAGGGCCAATCGCGTGTGAAACTCTCCGCGAACCCCAGTAATACACGTACCCCGCTTGCACAGGGCCAATCGCGTGTGAAACTCCACGCAAACCCCAGTAATACACGTACCCCGCTCGCACATGGCCAGTCGCATGTGAAACTTCCCGTGAACCCCAGTAATACACGTACCCCCTCGCACAGGGCCAATCGCGTGTGAAACTCCCCGCGAACCCCAGTAATACACGTAGCCGCTCGCACAGGGCCAATCGCGCGTGAAACTCCCCGCGAACCCCAGTAATACACGTACCCTGCTCGCACAGGGCCAATCAAGTGTGAAACTCCCCGCGAACCCCAGTAATACACGTACCCCGCTCGCACAGGGCCAATCGCGTGTGAAACTCCCCGCGAACCCCAGTAATACACGTACCCCGCTCGCACAGGGCCAATCGCGTGTTAAACTCCCCGCGAACCCCAGTAATACACTTACCCCGCTCGCACAGGGCCAATCGCGTGTGAAACTACACACAAACCCCAGTAATACACGTACCCCGCTCGCACAGGGCCAATCGCGTGTGAAACTCCCCACGAAACACAGTAATACACGTACCCAACTCGCACAGGGCAATCGCGTGTGAAATTCCCCGCGAACCCCAGTAATACACGTACCCAACTCGCACAGGGCCAATCGCGTGTGAAACTCCCCGCGAACCCCAGTGTTACACGTCCCCGCTCACACAGGGCCAATCGCGTGTGAAACTCCCCGCGAACCCCAGTAATAAACGTACCCCGCTCGCACAGGACCAATCGTGTGTGAAACTCCCCACGAAACCCAGTAATACACGTACCCCGCTCGCACAGGGCCAATCGCGTGTGAAACTCCCCGCGAATCCCAGTAATAGACGTACCCCGCTCGCACAGGGCCAATCGTGTGTGAAACTCCCCACGAACCCCAGTAACACACGTACCCCGCTCGCACAGGGCCAATCGCGTGTGAAACTCCCCGCGAACCCCAGTAATACACGTACCCCGCTCACACAGGCCCAATCACGTGTGAAACTCCCCGCGAACCCCAGTAATACACGTACCCCGCTCGCACAGGGCCAATTGCGTGTGAAACTCCCCGCAAACCCCAGTAATACACGTACCCCATTCGCACAGGCCCAATCGCGTGTGAAACTCCCCGCGATCCCCAGTAATACACGTACCCCGCTCGCACAGGGCCAATCGCGTGTGAAACTCCTCACGAACCCCAGTAATACATGTATCCCGCTCGCACAGGGCCCATCGCGTGTGAAACTCCTCACGAACCCCAGTAATACATGTATCCCGCTCGCACAGGGCCCATCGCGTGTGAAACTCCCCGCGAACCCCAGTAATACACGTACCCCGCTCACACAGGCCCAATCGCGTGTGAAACTCCCCGCGAACCCCAGTAATACACGTACCCCGCTCGCACAGGGCCAATTGCGTGTGAAACTCCCCGCAAACCCCAGTAATACACGTACCCCATTCGCACAGGCCCAATCGCGTGTGAAACTCCCCGCGATCCCCAGTAATACACGTACCCCGCTCGCACAGGGCCAATCGCGTGTGAAACTCCTCACGAACCCCAGTAATACACGTACCCCGCTCGCACAGGGCCAATTGCGTGTGAAACTCCTCACGAACCCCAGTAATACATGTATCCCGCTCGCACAGGGCCCATCGCGTGTGAAACTCCCCGCGAACCCCAGTAATACACGTACCCAACTCGCACAGGGCCAATCGCGTGTGAAACTCCCTGCGAACCTGAGTAATACACGTACCCCGCTCGCACAGGGCCAATCGCGTGTGAAACTCCCTGCGAACCTCAGTAATACAGTACCCCGCTCGCACAGGGCCAATCGCGTGTGAAACTCCCCGCGAACCCCAGTAATACACGTACCCCGCTCGCACAGGGCCAATCGCGTGTTAAACTCCCCGCGAACCCCAGTAATACACTTACCCCGCTCGCACAGGGCCAATCGCGTGTGAAACTCCACACAAACCCCAGTAATACACGTACCCCGCTCGCACAGGGCCAATCGCGTGTGAAACTCCCCACGAAACACAGTAATACACGTACCCAACTCGCACAGGGCAATCGCGTGTGAAATTCCCCGCGAACCCCAGTAATACACGTACCCAACTCGCACAGGGCCAATCGCGTGTGAAACTCCCCGCGAACCCCAGTGTTACACGTCCCCGCTCACACAGGGCCAATCGCGTGTGAAACTCCCCGCGAACCCCAGTAATAAACGTACCCCGCTCGCACAGGACCAATCGTGTGTGAAACTCCCCACGAAACCCAGTAATACACGTACCCCGCTCGCACAGGGCCAATCGCGTGTGAAACTCCCCGCGAATCCCAGTAATAGACGTACCCCGCTCGCACAGGGCCAATCGTGTGTGAAACTCCCCACCAACCCCAGTAACACACGTACCCCGCTCGCACAGGGCCAATCGCGTGTGAAACTCCCCGCGAACCCCAGTAATACACGTACCCCGCTCACACAGGCCCAATCACGTGTGAAACTCCCCGCGAACCCCAGTAATACACGTACCCCGCTCGCACAGGGCCAATTGCGTGTGAAACTCCCCGCAAACCCCAGTAATACACGTACCCCATTCGCACAGGCCCAATCGCGTGTGAAACTCCCCGCGATCCCCAGTAATACACGTACCCCGCTCGCACAGGGCCAATCGCGTGTGAAACTCCTCACGAACCCCAGTAATACATGTATCCCGCTCGCACAGGGCCCATCGCGTGTGAAACTCCTCACGAACCCCAGTAATACATGTATCCCGCTCGCACAGGGCCCATCGCGTGTGAAACTCCCCGCGAACCCCAGTAATACACGTACCCCGCTCACACAGGCCCAATCGCGTGTGAAACTCCCCGCGAACCCCAGTAATACACGTACCCCGCTCGCACAGGGCCAATTGCGTGTGAAACTCCCCGCAAACCCCAGTCATACACGTACCCCATTCGCACAGGCCCAATCGCGTGTGAAACTCCCCGCGATCCCCAGTAATACACGTACCCCGCTCGCACAGGGCCAATCGCGTGTGAAACTCCTCACGAACCCCAGTAATACACGTACCCCGCTCGCACAGGGCCAATTGCGTGTGAAACTCCTCACGAACCCCAGTAATACATGTATCCCGCTCGCACAGGGCCCATCGCGTGTGAAACTCCCCGCGAACCCCAGTAATACACGTACCCAACTCGCACAGGGCCAATCGCGTGTGAAACTCCCTGCGAACCTGAGTAATACACGTACCCCGCTCGCACAGGGCCAATCGCGTGTGAAACTCCCTGCGAACCTCAGTAATACAGTACCCCGCTCGCACAGGGCCAATCGCGTGTGAAACTCCCCGCGAACCCCAGTAATACACGTACCCGCTCGCACAGGGCCAATCGCGTGTGAAACTCCCCGCGAACCCCAGTAATACAGTACCCCGCTCGCACAGGGCCAATCGCGTGTGAAACTCCACACAAACCCCAGTAATACACGTACCCCGCTCGCACATGGCCAGTCGCATGTGAAACTCCCCGTGAACCCCAGTAATACACGTACCCCGCTCGCACAGGGCCAATCGCGTGTGAAACTCCCCACGAAACCCAGTAATACACGTATCCCGCTCGCACAGGGTCAATCGCGTGTGAAACTCCCTGTGAACCCCAGTAATACACATAACCCGCTCGCACAGGGCCAATCGCGTGTGAAACTCCCGCGAACCCCAGTAATACACTTACCCCGCTCGCACAACGCCAATCGCGTGTGAAACTCCCCGCGAACCCCAGTAATACACGTACCCCGCTCGCACAGGGCCAATTGCGTGTGAAACTCCCCGCGAACCCCAGTAATACACGTACCCCGCTCGCACAGGCCCAATCGCGTGTGAAACTCCCTGCGATCCCCAGTAATACACGTACCCCGCTTGCACAGGGCCAATCGCGTGTGAAACTCCTCACGAACCCCAGTAATACATGTATCCCGCTCGCACAGGGCCCATCGCGTGTGAAACTCCCCGCGAACCCCAGTAATACACGTACCCAACTCGCACAGGGCCAATCGCGTGTGAAACTCCCCGCGAACCCCAGTAATACAGTACCCCGCTCGCACAGGGCCAATCGCGTGTGAAACTCTCCGCGAACCCCAGTAATACACGTACCCCGCTCGCACAGGGCCAATCGCGTGTGAAACTCCACGCAAACCCCATTAATACACATACCCCGCTCGCACAGGGCCAATTGCGTGTGAAACTCCCCGCGAACCCCAGTAATACACGTACCCCGCTCGCACAGGCCCAATCGCGTGTGAAACTCCCTGCGATCCCCAGTAATACACGTACCCCGCTCGCACAGGGCCAATCGCGTGTGAAACTCCTCACGAACCCCAGTAATACATGTATCCCGCTCGCACAGGGCCCATCGCGTGTGAAACTCCCCGCGAACCCCAGTAATACACGTACCCAACTCGCACAGGGCCAATCGCGTGTGAAACTCCCCGCGAACCACAGTAATACAGTACCCCGCTCGCACAGGGCCAATCGCATGTGAAACTCTCCGCGAACCCCAGTAATACACGTACCCCGCTCGCACAGGGCCAATCGCGTGTGAAACTCCACGCAAACCCCAGTAATACACATACCCCGCTCGCACAGGGCCAATCAAGTGTGAAACTCCTCACGAACCCCAGTAATACATGTATCCTGCTCGCACAGGGCCCATCGCGTGTGAAACTCCTCACGAACCCCAGTAATACATGTATCCCGCTCGCACAGGGCCCATCGCGTGTGAAACTCCCCGCGAACCCCAGTAATACACGTACCCAACTCGCACAGGGCCAATCGCGTGTGAAACTCCCCGCGAACCCCAGTAATACAGTAACCCGCTCGCACAGGGCCAATCGCGTGTGAAACTCTCCGCGAACCCCAGTAATACACGTACCCCGCTCGCACAGGGCCAATCGCGTGTGAAACTCCACGCAAACCCCAGTAATACACATACCCCGCTCGCACAGGGCCAATCGCGTGTGAAACTCCACACAAACCCCAGTAATACACGTACCCCGCTCGCACATGGCCAGTCGCATGTGAAACTTCCTGTGAACCCCAGTAATACACGTACCCCCTCGCACAGGGCCAATCGCATGTGAAACTCCCCGCGAACCCCAGTAATACACGTAGCCGCTCGCACAGGGCCAATCGCGCGTGAAACTCCCCGCGAACCCCAGTAATACACGTACCCTGCTCGCACAGGGCCAATCAAGTGTGAAACTCCCCGCGAACCCCAGTAACACACGTACCCCGCTCGCACAGGGCCAATCGCGTGTGAAACTCCCCGCGAACCCCAGTAATACACGTACCCCGCTCGCACAGGGCCAATCGCGTGTTAAACTCCCCGCGAACCCCAGTAATACACTTACCCCGCTCGCACAGGGCCAATCGCGTGTGAAACTCCACACAAACCCCAGTAATACACGTACCCCGCTCGCACAGGGCCAATCGCGTGTGAAACTCCCCACGAAACCCAGTAATACACGTACCCAACTCGCACAGGGCAATCGCGTGTGAAATTCCCCGCGAACCCCAGTAATACACGTACCCAACTCGCACAGGGCCAATCGCGTGTGAAACTCCCCGCGAACCCCAGTGTTACACGTCCCCGCTCACACAGGGCCAATCGCGTGTGAAACTCCCCGCGAACCCCAGTAATACACGTACCCCGCTCGCACAGGACCAATCGTGTGTGAAACTCCCCACGAAACCCAGTAATACACGTACCCCGCTCGCACAGGGCCAATCGCGTGTGAAACTCCCCGCGAATCCCAGTAATAGACGTACCCCGCTCGCACAGGGCCAATCGTGTGTGAAACTCCCCACGAACCCCAGTAACACACGTACCCCGCTCGCACAGGGCCAATCGCGTGTGAAACTCCCCGCGAACCCCAGTAATACACGTACCCCGCTCACACAGGCCCAATCGCGTGTGAAACTCCCCGCGAACCCCAGTAATACACGTACCCCGCTCGCACAGGGCCAATTGCGTGTGAAACTCCCCGCAAACCCCAGTAATACACGTACCCCATTCGCACAGGCCCAATCGCGTGTGAAACTCCCCGCGAACCCCAGTAATACACGTACCCTGCTCGCACAGGGCCAATCAAGTGTGAAACTCCCCACGAACCCCAGTAATACACGTACCCCGCTCGCACAGGGCCAATTGCGTGTGAAACTCCCTGCGAACCCCAGTAATACACGTACCCAACTCGCACAGGGCCAATCGCGTGTGAAACTCCCCGCGAACCCCAGTAATACAGTACCCCGCTCGCACAGGGCCAATCGCGTGTGAAACTCCACGCAAACCCCAGTAATACACATACCCCGCTCGCACAGGGCCAATCGCGTGTGAAACTCCACACAAACCCCAGTAATACACGTACCCCGCTCGCACATGGCCAGTCGCATGTGAAACTTCCCGTGAACCCCAGTAATACACGTACCCCCTCGCACAGGGCCAATCGCGTGTGAAACTCCCCGCGAACCCCAGTAATACACGTAGCCGCTCGCACAGGGCCAATCGCGCGTGAAACTCCCCGCGAACCCCAGTAATACACGTACCCTGCTCGCACAGGGCCAATCAAGTGTGAAACTCCCCGCGAACCCCAGTAATACACGTACCCCGCTCGCACAGGGCCAATCGCGTGTGAAACTCCCCGCGAACCCCAGTAATACACGTACCCCGCTCGCACAGGGCCAATCGCGTGTTAAACTCCCCGCGAACCCCAGTAATACACTTACCCCGCTCGCACAGGGCCAATCGCGTGTGAAACTCCACACAAACCCCAGTAATACACGTACCCCGCTCGCACAGGGCCAATCGCGTGTGAAACTCCCCACGAAACCCAGTAATACACGTACCCAACTCGCACTGGGCAATCGCGTGTGAAATTCCCCGCGAACCCCAGTAATACACGTACCCAACTCGCACAGGGCCAATCGCGTGTGAAACTCCCCGCGAACCCCAGTGTTACACGTCCCCGCTCACACAGGGCCAATCGCGTGTGAAACTCCCCGCGAACCCCAGTAATACACGTACCCCGCTCGCACAGGACCAATCGTGTGTGAAACTCCCCACGAAACCCAGTAATACACGTACCCCGCTCGCACAGGGCCAATCGCGTGTGAAACTCCCCGCGAATCCCAGTAATAGACGTACCCCACTCGCACAGGGCCAATCGTGTGTGAAACTCCCCACGAACCCCAGTAACACACGTACCCCGCTCGCACAGGGCCAATCGCGTGTGAAACTCCCCGCGAACCCCAGTAATACACGTACCCCGCTCGCACAGGGCCAATCGCGTGTGAAACTCCCCGCGAATCCCAGTAATAGACGTACCCCACTCGCACAGGGCCAATCGTGTGTGAAACTCCCCGCGAACCCCATTAATACACGTACCCCGCTCACACAGGCCCAATCGCGTGTGAAACTCCCCGCGAACCCCAGTAATACACGTACCCCGCTCGCACAGGGCCAATTGCGTGTGAAACTCCCCGCAAACCCCAGTAATACACGTACCCCATTCGCACAGGCCCAATCGCGTGTGAAACTCCCCGCGATCCCCAGTAATACACGTACCCCGCTCGCACAGGGCCAATCGCGTGTGAAACTCCTCACGAACCCCAGTAATACATGTATCCCGCTCGCACAGGGCCCATCGCGTGTGAAACTCCCCGCGAACCCCAGTAATACATGTACCCAACTCGCACAGGGCCAATCGCGTGTGAAACTCCCCGCGAAACCCAGTAATACAGTACCCCGCTCGCACAGGGCCAATCGCGTGTGAAACTCCCCGCGAAGCCCAGTAATACACGTACCCCGCTCGCACAGGGCCCATCGCGTGGAAAACTCCCCGCGAACCCCAGTAATACATGTACCCAACCCGCACAGGGCCAATCGCGTGTGAAACTCCCCGCGAACCCCAGTAATACAGTACCCCGCTCGCACAGGGCCAATCGCGTGTGAAACTCCCCGCGAACCCAGTAATACACGTACCCCGCTCGCACAGGGCCAATCGCGTGTGAAACTCCACGCAAACCCCAGTAATACACATACCCCGCTCGCACAGGGCCAATCGCGTGTGAAACTCCACACAAACCCCAGAAATACACGTACCCCGCTCGCACATGGCTAGTCGCATGTGAAACTCCCCGTGAACCCCAGTAATACACGTACCCCGCTCGCACAGGTTCAATCGCGTGTGAAACACCCCGCGAACCCCAGTAATACATGTAGCCGCTCGCACAGGGCCAATCGTGCGTGAAACTCCCCGCGAACCCCAGTAATACACGTACCCTGCTCGCACAGGGCCAATCAAGTGTGAAACTCCCCGCGAACCCCAGTAATACACGTACCCCGCTCGCACAGGGCCAATCGTGTGTGAAATTCCCTGCGAACCCCAGTAATAGACGTACCCCGCTCGCACAGGGCCAATCGTGTGTGAAACTCCCAGCGAACCCCAGTAATACACGTACCCCGCTCGCACAGTGCCAATCGTGTGTGAAACTCCCCACAAACCCCAGTAACACACGTACCCCGCTCGCACAGGGTCAATCGCATGTGAAACTCCCCGCGAACCCCAGTAATACACATACCCCGCTCGCACAGGGCCAATCGCGTGTGAAACTCCTGCGAACCCCAGTAATACACGTATCCCACTCGGACAGGCCAATCGCATGTGAAACTCCCCGCGAACCCCAATAATACACGTACCCAACTCGCACAGGGCCAATCGCATGTGAAACCTCCGGCGATCCGCAGTAATACACGTACCCCGCTCGCACAGGGCCAATCGCGTGTGAAACTCCTCACGAACCCCAGTAATACATGTATCCCGCTCGCACAGGGCCCATCGCGTGTGAAACTCCCCGCGAACCCCAGTAATACACGTACCCAACTAGCACAGGCCCAATCGCGTGTGAAACTCCCCGCGAACCCCAGTAATACACGTACCCCGCACGCACAGGGCCAATTGCGTGTGAAACTCCCTGTGAACCCCAGTAATACACGTACCCCGCTCGCACAGGGCCAATCGCGTGTGAAACTCCCAGCGAACCCCAGTAATACACGTACCCCACTCGCACAGGCCCAATCGCGTGTGAAACTCCCCGCGAACCCCAGTAATACACGTACCCCGCTCGCACAGGGCCAATTGCGTGTGAAACTCCTCACGAACCCCAGTAATACATGTATCCCGTTCGCACAGGGCCCATCGCGTGTGAAACTCCCTGCGAACCCCAGTAATACACGTACCCAACTCGCACAGGGCCAATCGCGTGTGAAACTCCCTGCGAACCCGAGTAATACACGTACCCCGCTCGCACAGGGCCAATCGCGTGTGAAACTTCCCGCGAACCCCAGTAATACAGTACCCCGCTCGCACAGGGCCAATCGCGTGTGAAACTCCCCGCGATCCCCAGTAATACACGTACCCCGCTCGCACAGGGCCAATCGCGTGTGAAACTCCTCACGAACCCCAGTAATACATGTATCCCGCTCGCACAGGGCCCATCGCGTGTGAAACTCCCCGCGAACCCCAGTAATACATGTACCCAACTCGCACAGGGCCAATCGCGTGTGAAACTCCCCGCGAAACCCAGTAATACAGTACCCCGCTCGCACAGGGCCAATCGCGTGTGAAACTCCCCGCGAAGCCCAGTAATACACGTACCCCGCTCGCACAGGGCCCATCGCGTGGAAAACTCCCCGCGAACCCCAGTAATACATGTACCCAACCCGCACAGGGCCAATCGCGTGTGAAACTCCCTGCGAACCCCAGTAATACAGTACCCCGCTCGCACAGGGCCAATCGCGTGTGAAACTCCCCGCGAACCCCAGTAATACACGTACCCCGCTCGCACAGGGCCAATCGCGTGTGAAACTCCACGCAAACCCCAGTAATACACATACCCCGCTCGCACAGGGCCAATCGCGTGTGAAACTCCACACAAACCCCAGAAATACACGTACCCCGCTCGCACATGGCTAGTCGCATGTGAAACTCCCCGTGAACCCCAGTAATACACGTACCCCGCTCGCACAGGGTCAATCGCGTGTGAAACTCCCCGCGAACCCCAGTAATACACGTAGCCGCTCGCACAGGGCCAATCGCGCGTGAAACTCCCCGCGAACCCCAGTAATACACGTACCCTGCTCGCACAGGGCCAATCAAGTGTGAAACTCCCCGCGAACCCCAGTAATACACGTACCCCGCTCGCACAGGGCCAATCGTGTGTGAAATTCCCTGCGAACCCCAGTAATACACGTACCCCGCTCGCACAGGGCCAATCGTGTGTGAAACTCCCAGCGAACCCCAGTAATACACGTACCCCGCTCGCACAGTGCCAATCGTGTGTGAAACTCCCCACAAACCCCAGTAACACACGTACCCCGCTCGCACAGGGTCAATCGCATGTGAAACTCCCCGCGAACCCCAGTAATACACATACCCCGCTCGCACAGGGCCAATCGCGTGTGAAACTCCTGCGAACCCCAGTAATACACGTATCCCACTCGCACAGGCCAATCGCATGTGAAACTCCCCGCGAACCCCAATAATACACGTACCCAACTCGCACAGGGCCAATCGCGTGTGAAACTTCCGGCGATCCGCAGTAATACACGTACCCCGCTCGCACAGGGCCAATCGCGTGTGAAACTCCTCACGAACCCCAGTAATACATGTATCACGCTCGCACAGGGCCCATCGCGTGTGAAACTCCCCGCGAACCCCAGTAATACACGTACCCAACTAGCACAGGCCCAATCGCGTGTGAAACTCCCCGCGAACCCCAGTAATACACGTACCCCGCACGCACAGGGCCAATTGCGTGTGAAACTCCCTGCGAACCCCAGTAATACACGTACCCCGCTCGCACAGGGCCAATCGCGTGTGAAACTCCCCGCGAACCCCAGTAATACACGTACCCCACTCGCACAGGCCCAATCGCGTGTGAAACTCTCCGCGAACCCCAGTAATACACGTACCCCGCTCGCACAGGGCCAATTGCGTGTGAAACTCCTCACGAACCCCAGTAATACATGTATCCCGTTCGCACAGGGCTCATCGCGTGTGAAACTCCCTGCGAACCCCAGTAATACACGTACCCAACTCGCACAGAGCCAATCGCGTGTGAAACTCCCTGCGAACCCGAGTAATACACGTACCCCGCTCGCACAGGGCCAATCGCGTGTGAAACTTCCCGCGAACCCCAGTAATACAGTACCCCGCTCGCACAGGGCCAATCGCGTGTGAAACACCCCGCGAACCCCAGTAATACACGTACCCCGCTCGCACAGGGCCAATCGCGTGTGAAACTCCATGCAAACCCCAGTAATACACATACCCCGCTCGCACAGGGCCAATCGCGTGTGAAACTCCACACAAACCCCAGAAATACACGTACCCCGCTCGCACATGGCCAGTCGCATGTGAAACTCCCAGTGAACCCCAATAATACACGTACCCCGCTCACACAGGGCCAATCGCATGTGAAACTCCCCACGAAACCCAGTAATACACGTACCCCGCTCGCACAGGGTCAATTGCGTGTGAAACTCCCCGCGAACCCCAGTAATACACATACCCCGCTCGCACAGGGCCAATCGCGTGTGAAACTCCCGCGAACCCCAGTAATACACGTACCCCGCTCGCACAACATCAATCGCGTGTGAAACTCCCCACGAACCCCAGTAATACACGTACCCCGCTCGCACCGGGCCAATCGCGTGTGAAACTCCCCGCGAACCCCAGTAATACACGTACCCCGCTCGCACAGGCCCAATCGTGTGTGAAACTCCCCGCGAACCCCAGTAATACACGTACCCCGCTCGCACAGGGCCAATTGCGTGTGAAACTCCCCGCGCACCCCAGTAATACACGTACCCCGCTCGTACAGGCCCAATCGCGTGTGAAACTCCCCGCGATCCCCAATCGCGTGTGAAACTCCTCACGAACCCCAGTAATACACGTACCCCGCTCGCACAACATCAATCGCGTGTGAAACTCCCCACGAACCCCAGTAATACACGTACCCCGCTCGCACCGGGCCAATCGCGTGTGAAACTCCCCGCGAACCCCAGTAATACACGTACCCCGCTCGCACAGGCCCAATCGTGTGTGAAACTCCCCGCGAACCCCAGTAATACACGTACCCCGCTCGCACAGGGCCAATTGCGTGTGAAACTCCCCGCGCACCCCAGTAATACACGTACCCCGCTCGCACAGGCCCAATCGCGTGTGAAACTCCCCGCGATCCCCAATCGCGTGTGAAACTCCTCACGAACCCCAGTAATACACGTACCCAACTCGCACAGGGCCAATCGCGTGTGAAACTCCCCGCGAACCCCAGTAATACAGTACCCCGCTCGCACAGGGCCAATCGCGTGTGAAACTCCCCGCGAACCCCAGTAATACACGTACCCCGCTCGCACAGGGCCAATCGCGTGTGAAACTCCACGCAAACCCCAGTAATACACATACCCCGCTCGCACAGGGCCAATCGCGTGTGAAACTCCACACAAACCCCAGTAATACACGTACCCCGCTCGCACATGGCCAGTCGCATGTGAAACTTCCCGTGAACCCCAGTAATACACGTACCCCCTCGCACAGGGCCAATCGCGTGTGAAACTCCCCGCGAACCCCAGTAATACACGTAGCCGCTCGCACAGGGCCAATCGCGCGTGAAACTCCCCGCGAACCCCAGTAATACACGTACCCTGCTCGCACAGGGCCAATCAAGTGTGAAACTCCCCGCGAACCCCAGTAATACACGTACCCCGCTCGCACAGGGCCAATCGCTTGTGAAACTCCCCGCGAACCCCAGTAATACACGTACCCCGCTCGCACAGGGCCAATCGCGTGTGAAACTCCCCGCGAACCCCAGTAATACACTTACCCCGCTCGCACAGGGCCAATCGCGTGTGAAACTCCACACAAACCCCAGTAATACACGTACCCCGCTCGCACAGGGCCAATCGCGTGTGAAACTCCCCACGAAACCCAGTAATACACGTACCCAACTCGCACATGGCCAGTCGCATGTGAAACTTCCCGTGAACCCCAGTAATACACGTACCCCCTCGCACAGGGCCAATCGCGTGTGAAACTCCCCGCGAACCCCAGTAATACACGTAGCCGCTCGCACAGGGCCAATCGCGCGTGAAACTCCCCGCGAACCCCAGTAATACACGTACCCTGCTCGCACAGGGCCAATCAAGTGTGAAACTCCCCGCGAACCCCAGTAATACACGTACCCCGCTCGCACAGGGCCAATCGCGTGTGAAACTCCCCGCGAACCCCAGTAATACACGTACCCCGATCGCACAGGGCCAATCGCGTGTGAAACTCCCCGCGAACCCCAGTAATACACTTACCCCGCTCGCACAGGGCCAATCGCGTGTGAAACTCCACACAAACCCCAGTAATACACGTACCCCGCTCGCACAGGGCCAATCGCGTGTGAAACTCCCCACGAAACCCAGTAATACACGTACCCAACTCGCACAGGGCAATCGCGTGTGAAACTCCCCGCGAACCCCAGTAATACACGTACCCAACTCGCACAGGGCCAATCGCGTGTGAAACTTCCCGCGAACCCCAGTGTTACACGTCCCCGCTCACACAGGGCCAATCGCGTGTGAAACTCCCCGCGAACCCCAGTAATACACGTACCCCGCTCGCACAGGACCAATCGTGTGTGAAACTCCCCACGAAACCCAGTAATACACGTACCCCGCTCGCACCGGGCCAATCGCGTGTGAAACTCACCGCGAACCCCAGTAATACACGTACCCCGCTCGCACAGGCCCAATCGTGTGTGAAACTCCCCGCGAACCCCAGTAATACACGTACCCCGCTCGCACAGGGCCAATTGCGTGTGAAACTCCCCGCGCACCCCAGTAATACACGTACCCCGCTCGCACAGGCCCAATCGCGTGTGAAACTCCCCGCGATCCCCAATCGCGTGTGAAACTCCTCACGAACCCCAGTAATACACGTACCCAACTCGCACAGGGCCAATCGCGTGTGAAACTCCCCGCGAACCCCAGTAATACAGTACCCCGCTCGCACAGGGCCAATCGCGTGTGAAACTCCCCGCGAACCCCAGTAATACACGTACCCCGCTCGCACAGGGCCAATCGCGTGTGAAACTCCACGCAAACCCCAGTAATACACATACCCCGCTCGCACAGGGCCAATCGCGTGTGAAACTCCACACAAACCCCAGTAATACACGTACCCCGCTCGCACATGGCCAGTCGCATGTGAAACTTCCCGTGAACCCCAGTAATACACGTACCCCCTCGCACAGGGCCAATCGCGTGTGAAACTCCCCGCGAACCCCAGTAATACACGTAGCCGCTCGCACAGGGCCAATCGCGCGTGAAACTCCCCGCGAACCCCAGTAATACACGTACCCTGCTCGCACAGGGCCAATCAAGTGTGAAACTCCCCGCGAACCCCAGTAATACACGTACCCCGCTCGCACAGGGCCAATCGCTTGTGAAACTCCCCGCGAACCCCAGTAATACACGTACCCCGCTCGCACAGGGCCAATCGCGTGTGAAACTCCCCGCGAACCCCAGTAATACACTTACCCCGCTCGCACAGGGCCAATCGCGTGTGAAACTCCACACAAACCCCAGTAATACACGTACCCCGCTCGCACAGGGCCAATCGCGTGTGAAACTCCCCACGAAACCCAGTAATACACGTACCCAACTCGCACATGGCCAGTCGCATGTGAAACTTCCCGTGAACCCCAGTAATACACGTACCCCCTCGCACAGGGCCAATCGCGTGTGAAACTCCCCGCGAACCCCAGTAATACACGTAGCCGCTCGCACAGGGCCAATCGCGCGTGAAACTCCCCGCGAACCCCAGTAATACACGTACCCTGCTCGCACAGGGCCAATCAAGTGTGAAACTCCCCGCGAACCCCAGTAATACACGTACCCCGCTCGCACAGGGCCAATCGCGTGTGAAACTCCCCGCGAACCCCAGTAATACACGTACCCCGATCGCACAGGGCCAATCGCGTGTGAAACTCCCCGCGAACCCCAGTAATACACTTACCCCGCTCGCACAGGGCCAATCGCGTGTGAAACTCCACACAAACCCCAGTAATACACGTACCCCGCTCGCACAGGGCCAATCGCGTGTGAAACTCCCCACGAAACCCAGTAATACACGTACCCAACTCGCACAGGGCAATCGCGTGTGAAACTCCCCGCGAACCCCAGTAATACACGTACCCAACTCGCACAGGGCCAATCGCGTGTGAAACTTCCCGCGAACCCCAGTGTTACACGTCCCCGCTCACACAGGGCCAATCGCGTGTGAAACTCCCCGCGAACCCCAGTAATACACGTACCCCGCTCGCACAGGACCAATCGTGTGTGAAACTCCCCACGAAACCCAGTAATACACGTACCCCGCTCGCACAGGGCCAATCGCGTGTGAAACTCCCCGCGAATCCCAGTAATAGACGTACCCCGCTCGCACAGGGCCAATCGTGTGTGAAACTCCCCACGAACCCCAGTAACACACGTACCCCGCTCGCACAGGGCCAATCGCGTGTGAAACTCCCCGCGAACCCCAGTAATACACGTACCCCGCTCACACAGGCCCAATCGTGTGTGAAACTCCCCGCGAACCCCAGTAATACACGTACCCCGCTCGCACAGGGCCAATTGCGTGTGAAACTCCCCGCGAACCCCAGTAATACACGTACCCCATTCGCACAGGCCCAATCGCGTGTGAAACTCCCCGCGATCCCCAGTAATACACGTACCCCGCTCGCACAGGGCCAATCGCGTGTGAAACTCCTCACGAACCCCAGTAATACATGTATCCCGCTTGCACAGGGCCCATCGCGTGTGAAACTCCCCGCGAACCCCAGTAATACATGTACCCAACTCGCACAGGGCCAATCGCGTGTGAAACTCCCCGCGAACCCCAGTAATACAGTACCCCGCTCGCACAGGGCCAATCGCGTGTGAAACTCCCCGCGAAGCCCAGTAATACACGTACCCCGCTCGCACAGGGCCCATCGCGTGGAAAACTCCCCACGAACCCCAGTAATACATGTACCCAACCCGCACAGGGCCAACCGCGTGTGAAACTCCCCGCGAACCCCAGTAATACAGTACCCCGCTCGCACAGGGCCAATCGCGTGTGAAACTCCCCGCGAACCCCAGTAATACACGTACCCCGCTCGCACAGGGCCAATCGCGTGTGAAACTCCACGCAAACCCCAGTAATACACATACCCCGCTCGCACAGGGCCAATCGCGTGTGAAACTCCACACAAACCCCAGAAATACACGTACCCCGCTCGCACATGGCTAGTCGCATGTGAAACTCCCCGTGAACCCCAGTAATACACGTACCCCGCTCGCACAGGGTCAATCGCGTGTGAAACTCCCCGCGAACCCCAGTAATACACGTAGCCGCTCGCACAGGGCCAATCGCGCGTGAAACTCCCCGCGAACCCCAGTAATACACGTACCCTGCTCGCACAGGGCCAATCAAGTGTGAAACTCCCCGCGAACCCCAGTAATACACGTACCCCGCTCGCACAGGGCCAATCGTGTGTGAAATTCCCTGCAAACCCCAGTAATACACGTACCCCACTCGCACAGGGCCAATCGCGTGTGAAACTCCCAGCGAACCCCAGTAATATACGTACCCCGCTCGCACAGTGCCAATCGTGTGTGAAACTCCCCACGAACCCCAGTAACACACGTACCCCGCTCGCACAGGGTCAATCGCATGTGAAACTCCCCGCGAACCCCAGTAATACACATGCCCCGCTCGCACAGGGCCAATCGCGTGTGAAACTCCTGCGAACCCCAGTAATACACGTATCGCACTCGCACAGGCCAATCGCATGTGAAACTCCCCGCGAACCCCAATAATACACGTACCCAACTCGCACAGAGCCAATCGCATGTAAAACTTCCCGCGATCCGCAGTAATACACGTACCCCGCTCGCACAGGTCCAATCGCGTGTGAAACTCCTCACGAACCCCAGAAATGCACATACCCCGCTCGCACATGGCTAGTCGCATGTGAAACTCCCCGCGAAACCCAGTAATACAGTACCCCGCTCGCACAGGGCCAATCGCGTGTGAAACTCCCCGCGAAGCCCAGTAATACACGTACCCCGCTCGCACAGGGCCCATCGCGTGGAAAACTCCCCGCGAACCCCAGTAATACATGTACCCAACCCGCACAGGGCCAATCGCGTGTGAAACTCCCCGCGAAGCCCAGTAATACACGTACCCCGCTCGCACAGGGCCCATCGCGTGGAAAACTCCCCGCGAACCCCAGTAATACATGTACCCAACCCGCACAGGGCCAATCGCGTGTGAAACTCCCCGCGAACCCCAGTAATACAGTACCCCGCTCGCACAGGGCCAATCGCGTGTGAAACTCCCCGCGAACCCCAGTAATACACGTACCCCGCTCGCACAGGGCCAATCGCGTGTGAAACTCCACGCAAACCCCAGTAATACACATACCCCGCTCGCACAGGGCCAATCGCGTGTGAAACTCCACACAAACCCCAGAAATACACGTACCCCGCTCGCACATGGCTAGTCGCATGTGAAACTCCCCGTGAACCCCAGTAATACACGTACCCCGCTCGCACAGGGTCAATCGCGTGTGAAACTCCCCGCGAACCCCAGTAATACACGTAGCCGCTCGCACAGGGCCAATCACGCGTGAAACTCCCCGCGAACCCCAGTAATACACGTACCCTGCTCGCACAGGGCCAATCAAGTGTGAAACTCCCCGCGAACCCCAGTAATACACGTACCCCGCTCGCACAGGGCCAATCGTGTGTGAAATTCCCTGCAAACCCCAGTAATACACGTACCCCACTCGCACAGGGCCAATCGCGTGTGAAACTCCCAGCGAACCCCAGTAATACACGTACCCCGCTCGCACAGTGCCAATCGTGTGTGAAACTCCCCACGAACCCCAGTAACACACGTACCCCGCTCGCACAGGGTCAATCGCATGTGAAACTCCCCGCGAACCCCAGTAATACACATGCCCCGCTCGCACAGGGCCAATCGCGTGTGAAACTCCTGCGAACCCCAGTAATACACGTATCGCACTCGCACAGGCCAATCGCATGTGAAACTCCCCGCGAACCCCAATAATACACGTACCCAACTCGCACAGAGCCAATCGCGTGTAAAACTTCCCGCGATCCGCAGTAATACACGTACCCCGCTCGCACAGGTCCAATCGCGTGTGAAACTCCTCACGAACCCCAGTAATACATGTATCCCGCTCGCACAGGGCCCATCGCGTGTGAAACTCCCCGCGAACCCCAGTAATACACGTACCCAACTCGCACAGGCCCAATCGCGTGTGAAACTCCCCGCGAACCCCAGTAATACACGTACCCCGCTCGCACAGGGCCAATTGCGTGTGAAACTCCCTGCGAACCCCAGTAATACACGTACCCGGCTCGCACAGGGCCAATCGCGTGTGAAACTCCCTGCGAACCCCAGTAATACACGTACCCCACTCGCACAGGCCCAATCGCGTGTGAAACTCCCCGCGAACCCCAGTAATACACGTACCCCGCTCGCACAGGGCCAATTGCGTGTGAAACTCCTCACGAACCCCAGTAATACATGTATCCCGCTCGCACAGGGCCAATCGCGTGTGAAACTCCCTGCGAACCCCAGTAATACACGTACCCAACTCGCACAGGGCCCATTGCGTGTGAAACTCTCTGTGAACCCGAGTAATACACGTACCCCGCTCGCACAGGGCCAATCGCGTGTGAAACTCCCCGCGAACCCCAGTAATACAGTACCCCGCTCGCACAGGGCCAATCGCGTGTGAAACACCCCGCGAACCCCAGTAATACACGTACCCCGCTCGCACAGGGCCAATCGCGTGTGAAACTCCATGCAAACCCCAGTAATACACATACCCCGCTCGCACACGGCCAATCGCGTGTGAAACTCCACACAAACCCCAGAAATACACGTACCCCGCTCGCACATGGCCAGTCGCATGTGAAACTCCCAGTGAACCCCAGTAATACACGTACCCCGCTCGCACAGGGCCAATCGCATGTGAAACTCCCCACGAAACCCAGTAATACACGTACCCCGCTCGCACAGGGTCAATTGCGTGTGAAACTCCCCGCGAACCCCAGTAATACACATACCCCGCTCGCACAGGGCCAATCGCGTGTGAAACTCCCGCGAACCCCAGTAATACACGTACCCCGCTCGCACAACATCAATCGCGTGTGAAACTCCCCACGAACCCCAGTAATACACGTACCCCGCTCGCACAGGGTCAATTGCGTGTGAAACTCCCCGCGAACCCCAGTAATACACATACCCCGCTCGCACAGGGCCAATCGCGTGTGAAACTCCCGCGAACCCCAGTAATACACGTACCCCGCTCGCACAACATCAATCGCGTGTGAAATTCCCCACGAACCCCAGTAATACACGTACCCCGCTCGCACCGGGCCAATCGCGTGTGAAACTCCCCGCGAACCCCAGTAATACACCTACCCCGCTCGCACAGGCCCAATCGTGTGTGAAACTCCCCGCGAACCCCAGTAATACACGTACCCCGCTCGCACAGGGCCAATTGCGTGTGAAACTCCCCGCGCACCCCAGTAATACACGTACCCCGCTCGCACAGGCCCAATCGCGTGTGAAACTCCCCGCGATCCCCAATCGCGTGTGAGACTCCTCACGAACCCCAGTAATACATGTATCCCGCTCGCACAGGGCCCATCGCGTGTGAAACTCGCCGCGAACCCCAGTAATACACGTACCCAACTCGCACAGGGCCAATCGCGTGTGAAACTCCCCGCGAACCCCAGTAATACAGTACCCCGCTCGCACAGGGCCAATCGCGTGTGAAACTCCCAGCGAACCCCAGTAATACACGTACCCCGCTCGCACAGGGCCAATCGCGTGTGAAACTCCACACAAACCCCAGTAATACACGTACCCCGCTCGCACATGGCCAGTCGCATGTGAAACTCCCCGTGAGCCCCAGTAATACACGTACTCCGCTCGCACAGGGCCAATCGTGTGTGAAATTCCCTGTGAACCCCAGTAATACACGTACCTCGCTCGCACAGTGCCAATCACGTGTGAAACTCCCCACGAACCCCAGTAACACACGTACCCCGCTCGCACAGGGTCAATCGCATGTGAAACTCCCCGTGAACCCCAGTAATACACATACCCCGCTCGCACAGGGCCAATCGCGTGTGAAACTCCTGCGAACCCCAGTAATACACGTATCCCACTCGCACAGGCCAATCTCGTGTGAAACTCCCCGCGAACCCCAGTAATACACGTACCCAACTCGCACAGGGCAATCGCGTGTGAAACTCCCCGCGAACCCCAGTAATACACGTATCCAACTCGCACAGGGCCAATCGCGTGTGAAACTCCCCGCGAACCCCAGTGATACACGTCCCCGCTCACACAGGGCCAATCGCGTGTGAAACTCCCCGCGAACCCTAGTAATACACGTACCCCGCTCGCACAGGGCCAATTGTGTGTGAAACTCCCCACGAAACCCAGTAATACACGTACCCCGCTCGCACAGGGCCAATCGCGTGTGAAACTCCCCGCGAACCCCAGTAATAGACATACCCCGCTCGCACAGGGCCAATCGTGTGTGAAACTCCCCACGAACCCCAGTAACACATGTACCCCGCTCGCACAGGGCCAATCGCGTGTGAAATTCCCCGCGAACCCCAGTAATACACGTACCCCGCTCACACAGGCCCAATCGCGTGTGAAACTCCCTGCGAACCCCAGTAATACATGTACCCCGCTCGCACAGGGCCAATTGTGTGTGAAACTCCCCGCGAACCCCAGTAATACACGTACACCATTCGAACAGGCCCAATCGCATGTGAAACTCCCCGCGCACCCCAGTAATACACGTACCCCGCTCGCACAGGCCCAATCGCGTGTGAAACTCCCCGCGATCCCCAATCGCGTGTGAAACTCCTCACGAACCCCAGTAATACATGTATCCCGCTCGCACAGGGCCCATCGCGTGTGAAACTCGCCGCGAACCCCAGTAATACACGTACCCAACTCGCACAGGGCCAATCGCATGTGAAACTCCCCGCGAACCCCAATAATACACGTACCCAACTCGCACAGGGCCAATCGCGTGTGAAACTTCCGGCGATCCGCAGTAATACACGTACCCCGCTCGCACAGGGCCAATCGCGTGTGAAACTCCTCACGAACCCCAGTAATACATGTATCACGCTCGCACAGGGCCCATCGCGTGTGAAACTCCCCGCGAACCCCAGTAATACACGTACCCAACTAGCACAGGCCCAATCGCGTGTGAAACTCCCCGCGAACCCCAGTAATACACGTACCCCGCACGCACAGGGCCAATTGCGTGTGAAACTCCCTGCGAACCCCAGTAATACACGTACCCCGCTCGCACAGGGCCAATCGCGTGTGAAACTCCCCGCGAACCCCAGTAATACACGTACCCCACTCGCACAGGCCCAATCGCGTGTGAAACTCTCCGCGAACCCCAGTAATACACGTACCCCGCTCGCACAGGGCCAATTGCGTGTGAAACTCCTCACGAACCCCAGTAATACATGTATCCCGTTCGCACAGGGCTCATCGCGTGTGAAACTCCCTGCGAACCCCAGTAATACACGTACCCAACTCGCACAGAGCCAATCGCGTGTGAAACTCCCTGCGAACCCGAGTAATACACGTACCCCGCTCGCACAGGGCCAATCGCGTGTGAAACTTCCCGCGAACCCCAGTAATACAGTACCCCGCTCGCACAGGGCCAATCGCGTGTGAAACACCCCGCGAACCCCAGTAATACACGTACCCCGCTCGCACAGGGCCAATCGCGTGTGAAACTCCATGCAAACCCCAGTAATACACATACCCCGCTCGCACAGGGCCAATCGCGTGTGAAACTCCACACAAACCCCAGAAATACACGTACCCCGCTCGCACATGGCCAGTCGCATGTGAAACTCCCAGTGAACCCCAATAATACACGTACCCCGCTCACACAGGGCCAATCGCATGTGAAACTCCCCACGAAACCCAGTAATACACGTACCCCGCTCGCACAGGGTCAATTGCGTGTGAAACTCCCCGCGAACCCCAGTAATACACATACCCCGCTCGCACAGGGCCAATCGCGTGTGAAACTCCCGCGAACCCCAGTAATACACGTACCCCGCTCGCACAACATCAATCGCGTGTGAAACTCCCCACGAACCCCAGTAATACACGTACCCCGCTCGCACCGGGCCAATCGCGTGTGAAACTCCCCGCGAACCCCAGTAATACACGTACCCCGCTCGCACAGGCCCAATCGTGTGTGAAACTCCCCGCGAACCCCAGTAATACACGTACCCCGCTCGCACAGGGCCAATTGCGTGTGAAACTCCCCGCGCACCCCAGTAATACACGTACCCCGCTCGTACAGGCCCAATCGCGTGTGAAACTCCCCGCGATCCCCAATCGCGTGTGAAACTCCTCACGAACCCCAGTAATACACGTACCCCGCTCGCACAACATCAATCGCGTGTGAAACTCCCCACGAACCCCAGTAATACACGTACCCCGCTCGCACCGGGCCAATCGCGTGTGAAACTCCCCGCGAACCCCAGTAATACACGTACCCCGCTCGCACAGGCCCAATCGTGTGTGAAACTCCCCGCGAACCCCAGTAATACACGTACCCCGCTCGCACAGGGCCAATTGCGTGTGAAACTCCCCGCGCACCCCAGTAATACACGTACCCCGCTCGCACAGGCCCAATCGCGTGTGAAACTCCCCGCGATCCCCAATCGCGTGTGAAACTCCTCACGAACCCCAGTAATACACGTACCCAACTCGCACAGGGCCAATCGCGTGTGAAACTCCCCGCGAACCCCAGTAATACAGTACCCCGCTCGCACAGGGCCAATCGCGTGTGAAACTCCCCGCGAACCCCAGTAATACACGTACCCCGCTCGCACAGGGCCAATCGCGTGTGAAACTCCACGCAAACCCCAGTAATACACATACCCCGCTCGCACAGGGCCAATCGCGTGTGAAACTCCACACAAACCCCAGTAATACACGTACCCCGCTCGCACATGGCCAGTCGCATGTGAAACTTCCCGTGAACCCCAGTAATACACGTACCCCCTCGCACAGGGCCAATCGCGTGTGAAACTCCCCGCGAACCCCAGTAATACACGTAGCCGCTCGCACAGGGCCAATCGCGCGTGAAACTCCCCGCGAACCCCAGTAATACACGTACCCTGCTCGCACAGGGCCAATCAAGTGTGAAACTCCCCGCGAACCCCAGTAATACACGTACCCCGCTCGCACAGGGCCAATCGCTTGTGAAACTCCCCGCGAACCCCAGTAATACACGTACCCCGCTCGCACAGGGCCAATCGCGTGTGAAACTCCCCGCGAACCCCAGTAATACACTTACCCCGCTCGCACAGGGCCAATCGCGTGTGAAACTCCACACAAACCCCAGTAATACACGTACCCCGCTCGCACAGGGCCAATCGCGTGTGAAACTCCCCACGAAACCCAGTAATACACGTACCCAACTCGCACATGGCCAGTCGCATGTGAAACTTCCCGTGAACCCCAGTAATACACGTACCCCCTCGCACAGGGCCAATCGCGTGTGAAACTCCCCGCGAACCCCAGTAATACACGTAGCCGCTCGCACAGGGCCAATCGCGCGTGAAACTCCCCGCGAACCCCAGTAATACACGTACCCTGCTCGCACAGGGCCAATCAAGTGTGAAACTCCCCGCGAACCCCAGTAATACACGTACCCCGCTCGCACAGGGCCAATCGCGTGTGAAACTCCCCGCGAACCCCAGTAATACACGTACCCCGATCGCACAGGGCCAATCGCGTGTGAAACTCCCCGCGAACCCCAGTAATACACTTACCCCGCTCGCACAGGGCCAATCGCGTGTGAAACTCCACACAAACCCCAGTAATACACGTACCCCGCTCGCACAGGGCCAATCGCGTGTGAAACTCCCCACGAAACCCAGTAATACACGTACCCAACTCGCACAGGGCAATCGCGTGTGAAACTCCCCGCGAACCCCAGTAATACACGTACCCAACTCGCACAGGGCCAATCGCGTGTGAAACTTCCCGCGAACCCCAGTGTTACACGTCCCCGCTCACACAGGGCCAATCGCGTGTGAAACTCCCCGCGAACCCCAGTAATACACGTACCCCGCTCGCACAGGACCAATCGTGTGTGAAACTCCCCACGAAACCCAGTAATACACGTACCCCGCTCGCACCGGGCCAATCGCGTGTGAAACTCACCGCGAACCCCAGTAATACACGTACCCCGCTCGCACAGGCCCAATCGTGTGTGAAACTCCCCGCGAACCCCAGTAATACACGTACCCCGCTCGCACAGGGCCAATTGCGTGTGAAACTCCCCGCGCACCCCAGTAATACACGTACCCCGCTCGCACAGGCCCAATCGCGTGTGAAACTCCCCGCGATCCCCAATCGCGTGTGAAACTCCTCACGAACCCCAGTAATACACGTACCCAACTCGCACAGGGCCAATCGCGTGTGAAACTCCCCGCGAACCCCAGTAATACAGTACCCCGCTCGCACAGGGCCAATCGCGTGTGAAACTCCCCGCGAACCCCAGTAATACACGTACCCCGCTCGCACAGGGCCAATCGCGTGTGAAACTCCACGCAAACCCCAGTAATACACATACCCCGCTCGCACAGGGCCAATCGCGTGTGAAACTCCACACAAACCCCAGTAATACACGTACCCCGCTCGCACATGGCCAGTCGCATGTGAAACTTCCCGTGAACCCCAGTAATACACGTACCCCCTCGCACAGGGCCAATCGCGTGTGAAACTCCCCGCGAACCCCAGTAATACACGTAGCCGCTCGCACAGGGCCAATCGCGCGTGAAACTCCCCGCGAACCCCAGTAATACACGTACCCTGCTCGCACAGGGCCAATCAAGTGTGAAACTCCCCGCGAACCCCAGTAATACACGTACCCCGCTCGCACAGGGCCAATCGCTTGTGAAACTCCCCGCGAACCCCAGTAATACACGTACCCCGCTCGCACAGGGCCAATCGCGTGTGAAACTCCCCGCGAACCCCAGTAATACACTTACCCCGCTCGCACAGGGCCAATCGCGTGTGAAACTCCACACAAACCCCAGTAATACACGTACCCCGCTCGCACAGGGCCAATCGCGTGTGAAACTCCCCACGAAACCCAGTAATACACGTACCCAACTCGCACATGGCCAGTCGCATGTGAAACTTCCCGTGAACCCCAGTAATACACGTACCCCCTCGCACAGGGCCAATCGCGTGTGAAACTCCCCGCGAACCCCAGTAATACACGTAGCCGCTCGCACAGGGCCAATCGCGCGTGAAACTCCCCGCGAACCCCAGTAATACACGTACCCTGCTCGCACAGGGCCAATCAAGTGTGAAACTCCCCGCGAACCCCAGTAATACACGTACCCCGCTCGCACAGGGCCAATCGCGTGTGAAACTCCCCGCGAACCCCAGTAATACACGTACCCCGATCGCACAGGGCCAATCGCGTGTGAAACTCCCCGCGAACCCCAGTAATACACTTACCCCGCTCGCACAGGGCCAATCGCGTGTGAAACTCCACACAAACCCCAGTAATACACGTACCCCGCTCGCACAGGGCCAATCGCGTGTGAAACTCCCCACGAAACCCAGTAATACACGTACCCAACTCGCACAGGGCAATCGCGTGTGAAACTCCCCGCGAACCCCAGTAATACACGTACCCAACTCGCACAGGGCCAATCGCGTGTGAAACTTCCCGCGAACCCCAGTGTTACACGTCCCCGCTCACACAGGGCCAATCGCGTGTGAAACTCCCCGCGAACCCCAGTAATACACGTACCCCGCTCGCACAGGACCAATCGTGTGTGAAACTCCCCACGAAACCCAGTAATACACGTACCCCGCTCGCACAGGGCCAATCGCGTGTGAAACTCCCCGCGAATCCCAGTAATAGACGTACCCCGCTCGCACAGGGCCAATCGTGTGTGAAACTCCCCACGAACCCCAGTAACACACGTACCCCGCTCGCACAGGGCCAATCGCGTGTGAAACTCCCCGCGAACCCCAGTAATACACGTACCCCGCTCACACAGGCCCAATCGTGTGTGAAACTCCCCGCGAACCCCAGTAATACACGTACCCCGCTCGCACAGGGCCAATTGCGTGTGAAACTCCCCGCGAACCCCAGTAATACACGTACCCCATTCGCACAGGCCCAATCGCGTGTGAAACTCCCCGCGATCCCCAGTAATACACGTACCCCGCTCGCACAGGGCCAATCGCGTGTGAAACTCCTCACGAACCCCAGTAATACATGTATCCCGCTTGCACAGGGCCCATCGCGTGTGAAACTCCCCGCGAACCCCAGTAATACATGTACCCAACTCGCACAGGGCCAATCGCGTGTGAAACTCCCCGCGAACCCCAGTAATACAGTACCCCGCTCGCACAGGGCCAATCGCGTGTGAAACTCCCCGCGAAGCCCAGTAATACACGTACCCCGCTCGCACAGGGCCCATCGCGTGGAAAACTCCCCACGAACCCCAGTAATACATGTACCCAACCCGCACAGGGCCAACCGCGTGTGAAACTCCCCGCGAACCCCAGTAATACAGTACCCCGCTCGCACAGGGCCAATCGCGTGTGAAACTCCCCGCGAACCCCAGTAATACACGTACCCCGCTCGCACAGGGCCAATCGCGTGTGAAACTCCACGCAAACCCCAGTAATACACATACCCCGCTCGCACAGGGCCAATCGCGTGTGAAACTCCACACAAACCCCAGAAATACACGTACCCCGCTCGCACATGGCTAGTCGCATGTGAAACTCCCCGTGAACCCCAGTAATACACGTACCCCGCTCGCACAGGGTCAATCGCGTGTGAAACTCCCCGCGAACCCCAGTAATACACGTAGCCGCTCGCACAGGGCCAATCGCGCGTGAAACTCCCCGCGAACCCCAGTAATACACGTACCCTGCTCGCACAGGGCCAATCAAGTGTGAAACTCCCCGCGAACCCCAGTAATACACGTACCCCGCTCGCACAGGGCCAATCGTGTGTGAAATTCCCTGCAAACCCCAGTAATACACGTACCCCACTCGCACAGGGCCAATCGCGTGTGAAACTCCCAGCGAACCCCAGTAATATACGTACCCCGCTCGCACAGTGCCAATCGTGTGTGAAACTCCCCACGAACCCCAGTAACACACGTACCCCGCTCGCACAGGGTCAATCGCATGTGAAACTCCCCGCGAACCCCAGTAATACACATGCCCCGCTCGCACAGGGCCAATCGCGTGTGAAACTCCTGCGAACCCCAGTAATACACGTATCGCACTCGCACAGGCCAATCGCATGTGAAACTCCCCGCGAACCCCAATAATACACGTACCCAACTCGCACAGAGCCAATCGCATGTAAAACTTCCCGCGATCCGCAGTAATACACGTACCCCGCTCGCACAGGTCCAATCGCGTGTGAAACTCCTCACGAACCCCAGAAATGCACATACCCCGCTCGCACATGGCTAGTCGCATGTGAAACTCCCCGCGAAACCCAGTAATACAGTACCCCGCTCGCACAGGGCCAATCGCGTGTGAAACTCCCCGCGAAGCCCAGTAATACACGTACCCCGCTCGCACAGGGCCCATCGCGTGGAAAACTCCCCGCGAACCCCAGTAATACATGTACCCAACCCGCACAGGGCCAATCGCGTGTGAAACTCCCCGCGAAGCCCAGTAATACACGTACCCCGCTCGCACAGGGCCCATCGCGTGGAAAACTCCCCGCGAACCCCAGTAATACATGTACCCAACCCGCACAGGGCCAATCGCGTGTGAAACTCCCCGCGAACCCCAGTAATACAGTACCCCGCTCGCACAGGGCCAATCGCGTGTGAAACTCCCCGCGAACCCCAGTAATACACGTACCCCGCTCGCACAGGGCCAATCGCGTGTGAAACTCCACGCAAACCCCAGTAATACACATACCCCGCTCGCACAGGGCCAATCGCGTGTGAAACTCCACACAAACCCCAGAAATACACGTACCCCGCTCGCACATGGCTAGTCGCATGTGAAACTCCCCGTGAACCCCAGTAATACACGTACCCCGCTCGCACAGGGTCAATCGCGTGTGAAACTCCCCGCGAACCCCAGTAATACACGTAGCCGCTCGCACAGGGCCAATCACGCGTGAAACTCCCCGCGAACCCCAGTAATACACGTACCCTGCTCGCACAGGGCCAATCAAGTGTGAAACTCCCCGCGAACCCCAGTAATACACGTACCCCGCTCGCACAGGGCCAATCGTGTGTGAAATTCCCTGCAAACCCCAGTAATACACGTACCCCACTCGCACAGGGCCAATCGCGTGTGAAACTCCCAGCGAACCCCAGTAATACACGTACCCCGCTCGCACAGTGCCAATCGTGTGTGAAACTCCCCACGAACCCCAGTAACACACGTACCCCGCTCGCACAGGGTCAATCGCATGTGAAACTCCCCGCGAACCCCAGTAATACACATGCCCCGCTCGCACAGGGCCAATCGCGTGTGAAACTCCTGCGAACCCCAGTAATACACGTATCGCACTCGCACAGGCCAATCGCATGTGAAACTCCCCGCGAACCCCAATAATACACGTACCCAACTCGCACAGAGCCAATCGCGTGTAAAACTTCCCGCGATCCGCAGTAATACACGTACCCCGCTCGCACAGGTCCAATCGCGTGTGAAACTCCTCACGAACCCCAGTAATACATGTATCCCGCTCGCACAGGGCCCATCGCGTGTGAAACTCCCCGCGAACCCCAGTAATACACGTACCCAACTCGCACAGGCCCAATCGCGTGTGAAACTCCCCGCGAACCCCAGTAATACACGTACCCCGCTCGCACAGGGCCAATTGCGTGTGAAACTCCCTGCGAACCCCAGTAATACACGTACCCGGCTCGCACAGGGCCAATCGCGTGTGAAACTCCCTGCGAACCCCAGTAATACACGTACCCCACTCGCACAGGCCCAATCGCGTGTGAAACTCCCCGCGAACCCCAGTAATACACGTACCCCGCTCGCACAGGGCCAATTGCGTGTGAAACTCCTCACGAACCCCAGTAATACATGTATCCCGCTCGCACAGGGCCAATCGCGTGTGAAACTCCCTGCGAACCCCAGTAATACACGTACCCAACTCGCACAGGGCCCATTGCGTGTGAAACTCTCTGTGAACCCGAGTAATACACGTACCCCGCTCGCACAGGGCCAATCGCGTGTGAAACTCCCCGCGAACCCCAGTAATACAGTACCCCGCTCGCACAGGGCCAATCGCGTGTGAAACACCCCGCGAACCCCAGTAATACACGTACCCCGCTCGCACAGGGCCAATCGCGTGTGAAACTCCATGCAAACCCCAGTAATACACATACCCCGCTCGCACACGGCCAATCGCGTGTGAAACTCCACACAAACCCCAGAAATACACGTACCCCGCTCGCACATGGCCAGTCGCATGTGAAACTCCCAGTGAACCCCAGTAATACACGTACCCCGCTCGCACAGGGCCAATCGCATGTGAAACTCCCCACGAAACCCAGTAATACACGTACCCCGCTCGCACAGGGTCAATTGCGTGTGAAACTCCCCGCGAACCCCAGTAATACACATACCCCGCTCGCACAGGGCCAATCGCGTGTGAAACTCCCGCGAACCCCAGTAATACACGTACCCCGCTCGCACAACATCAATCGCGTGTGAAACTCCCCACGAACCCCATTAATACACGTACCCCGCTCGCACAGGGTCAATTGCGTGTGAAACTCCCCGCGAACCCCAGTAATACACATACCCCGCTCGCACAGGGCCAATCGCGTGTGAAACTCCCGCGAACCCCAGTAATACACGTACCCCGCTCGCACAACATCAATCGCGTGTGAAATTCCCCACGAACCCCAGTAATACACGTACCCCGCTCGCACCGGGCCAATCGCGTGTGAAACTCCCCGCGAACCCCAGTAATACACCTACCCCGCTCGCACAGGCCCAATCGTGTGTGAAACTCCCCGCGAACCCCAGTAATACACGTACCCCGCTCGCACAGGGCCAATTGCGTGTGAAACTCCCCGCGCACCCCAGTAATACACGTACCCCGCTCGCACAGGCCCAATCGCGTGTGAAACTCCCCGCGATCCCCAATCGCGTGTGAGACTCCTCACGAACCCCAGTAATACATGTATCCCGCTCGCACAGGGCCCATCGCGTGTGAAACTCGCCGCGAACCCCAGTAATACACGTACCCAACTCGCACAGGGCCAATCGCGTGTGAAACTCCCCGCGAACCCCAGTAATACAGTACCCCGCTCGCACAGGGCCAATCGCGTGTGAAACTCCCAGCGAACCCCAGTAATACACGTACCCCGCTCGCACAGGGCCAATCGCGTGTGAAACTCCACACAAACCCCAGTAATACACGTACCCCGCTCGCACATGGCCAGTCGCATGTGAAACTCCCCGTGAGCCCCAGTAATACACGTACTCCGCTCGCACAGGGCCAATCGTGTGTGAAATTCCCTGTGAACCCCAGTAATACACGTACCTCGCTCGCACAGTGCCAATCACGTGTGAAACTCCCCACGAACCCCAGTAACACACGTACCCCGCTCGCACAGGGTCAATCGCATGTGAAACTCCCCGTGAACCCCAGTAATACACATACCCCGCTCGCACAGGGCCAATCGCGTGTGAAACTCCTGCGAACCCCAGTAATACACGTATCCCACTCGCACAGGCCAATCTCGTGTGAAACTCCCCGCGAACCCCAGTAATACACGTACCCAACTCGCACAGGGCAATCGCGTGTGAAACTCCCCGCGAACCCCAGTAATACACGTATCCAACTCGCACAGGGCCAATCGCGTGTGAAACTCCCCGCGAACCCCAGTGATACACGTCCCCGCTCACACAGGGCCAATCGCGTGTGAAACTCCCCGCGAACCCTAGTAATACACGTACCCCGCTCGCACAGGGCCAATTGTGTGTGAAACTCCCCACGAAACCCAGTAATACACGTACCCCGCTCGCACAGGGCCAATCGCGTGTGAAACTCCCCGCGAACCCCAGTAATAGACATACCCCGCTCGCACAGGGCCAATCGTGTGTGAAACTCCCCACGAACCCCAGTAACACATGTACCCCGCTCGCACAGGGCCAATCGCGTGTGAAATTCCCCGCGAACCCCAGTAATACACGTACCCCGCTCACACAGGCCCAATCGCGTGTGAAACTCCCTGCGAACCCCAGTAATACATGTACCCCGCTCGCACAGGGCCAATTGTGTGTGAAACTCCCCGCGAACCCCAGTAATACACGTACACCATTCGAACAGGCCCAATCGCATGTGAAACTCCCCGCGCACCCCAGTAATACACGTACCCCGCTCGCACAGGCCCAATCGCGTGTGAAACTCCCCGCGATCCCCAATCGCGTGTGAAACTCCTCACGAACCCCAGTAATACATGTATCCCGCTCGCACAGGGCCCATCGCGTGTGAAACTCGCCGCGAACCCCAGTAATACACGTACCCAACTCGCACAGGGCCAATCGCGTGTGAAACTCCCCGCGAACCCCAGTAATACAGTACCCCGCTCGCACAGGGCCAATCGCGTGTGAAACTCCACACAAACCCCAGTAATACACGTACCCCGCTCGCACATGGCCAGTCGCATGTGAAACTCCCCGTGAGCCCCAGTAATACACGTACCCCGCTCGCACAGGGCCAATCGCGTGTGAAACTCCCCGCGAACCCCAGTAATAGACATACCCCGCTCGCACAGGGCCAATCGTGTGTGAAACTCCCCACGAACCCCAGTAACACACGTACCCCGCTCGCACAGGGCCAATCGCGTGTGAAATTCCCCGCGAACCCCAGTAATACACGTACCCCGCTCACACAGGCCCAATCGCGTTTGAAACTCCCCGCGAACCCCAGTAATACATGTACCCCGCTCGCACAGGGCCAATTGTGTGTGAAACTCCCCGCGAACCCCAGTAATACACGTACACCATTCGAACAGGCCCAATCGCGTGTGAAACTCCCCGCGCACCCCAGTAATACACGTACCCCGCTCGCACAGGCCCAATCGCGTGTGAAACTCCCCGCGATCCCCAATCGCGTGTGAAACTCCTCACGAACCCCAGTAATACATGTATCCCGCTCGCACAGGGCCCATCGCGTGTGAAACTCGCCGCGAACCCCAGTAATACACGTACCCAACTCGCACAGGGCCAATCGCGTGTGAAACGCCCCGCGAACCCCAGTAATACAGTACCCCGCTCGCACAGGGCCAATCGCGTGTGAAACTCCCAGCGAACCCCAGTAATACACGTACCCCGCTCGCACAGGGCCAATCGCGTGTGAAACTCCACACAAACCCCAGTAATACACGTACCCCGCTCGCACATGGCCAGTCGCATGTGAAACTCCCCGTGAGCCCCAGTAATACACGTACTCCGCTCGCACAGGGCCAATCGTGTGTGAAATTCCCTGTGAACCCCAGTAATACACGTACCTCGCTCGCACAGTGCCAATCACGTGTGAAACTCCCCACGAACCCCAGTAACACACGTACCCCGCTCGCACAGGGTCAATCGCATGTGAAACTCCCCGTGAACCCCAGTAATACACATACCCCGCTCGCACAGGGCCAATCGCGTGTGAAACTCCTGCGAACCCCAGTAATACACGTATCCCACTCGCACAGGCCAATCTCGTGTGAAACTCCCCGCGAACCCCAGTAATACACGTACCCAACTCGCACAGGGCAATCGCGTGTGAAACTCCCCGCGAACCCCAGTAATACACGTATCCAACTCGCACAGGGCCAATCGCGTGTGAAACTCCCCGCGAACCCCAGTGATACACGTCCCCGCTCACACAGGGCCAATCGCGTGTGAAACTCCCCGCGAACCCTAGTAATACACGTACCCCGCTCGCACAGGGCCAATCGTGTGTGAAACTCCCCACGAAACCCAGTAATACACGTACCCCGCTCGCACAGGGCCAATCGCGTGTGAAACTCCCCGCGAACCCCAGTAATAGACATACCCCGCTCGCACAGGGCCAATCGTGTGTGAAACTCCCCACGAACCCCAGTAACACACGTACCCCGCTCGCACAGGGCCAATCGCGTGTGAAATTCCCCGCGAACCCCAGTAATACACGTACCCCGCTCACACAGGCCCAATCGCGTGTGAAACTCCCCGCGAACCCCAGTAATACATGTACCCCGCTCGCACAGGGCCAATTGTGTGTGAAACTCCCCGCGAACCCCAGTAATACACGTACACCATTCGAACAGGCCCAATCGCGTGTGAAACTCCCCGCGATCCCCAGTAATACACGTACCCCGCTCGCACAGGGCCAATCGCGTGTGAAACTCCTCACGAACCCCAGTAATACATGTATCCCGCTCGCACAGGGCCCATCGCGTGTGAAACTCCCCGCGAACCCCAGTAATACATGTACCCAACTCGCACAGGGCCAATTGCGTGTGAAACTCCCCGCGAACCCCAGTAATACAGTACCCCGCTGGCACAGGGCCAATCGCGTGTGAAACTCCCCACGAACCCCAGTAATACACGTACCCCATTCGCACAGGCCCAATCGCGTGTGAAACTCCCCGCGAACCCCAGTAATACACGTACCCTGCTCGCACAGGGCCAATCAAGTGTGAAACTCCCCACGAACCCCAGTAATACACGTACCCCGCTCGCACAGGGCCAATTGCGTGTGAAACTCCCTGCGAACCCCAGTAATACACGTACCCCGCTCGCACAGGGTCAATTGCGTGTGAAACTCCCCGCGAACCCCAGTAATACACATACCCCGCTCGCACAGGGCCAATCGCGTGTGAAACTCCCGCGAACCCCAGTAAAACACGTACCCCGCTCGCACAACATCAATCGCGTGTGAAATTCCCCACGAACCCCAGTAATACACGTACCCCGCTCGCACCGGGCCAATCGCGTGTGAAACTCCCCGCGAACCCCAGTAATACACCTACCCCGCTCGCACAGGCCCAATCGTGTGTGAAACTCCCCGCGAACCCCAGTAATACACGTACCCCGCTCGCACAGGGCCAATTGCGTGTGAAACTCCCCGCGCACCCCAGTAATACACGTACCCCGCTCGCACAGGCCCAATCGCGTGTGAAACTCCCCGCGATCCCCAATCGCGTGTGAGACTCCTCACGAACCCCAGTAATACATGTATCCCGCTCGCACAGGGCCCATCGCGTGTGAAACTCGCCGCGAACCCCAGTAATACACGTACCCAACTCGCACAGGGCCAATCGCGTGTGAAACTCCCCGCGAACCCCAGTAATACAGTACCCCGCTCGCACAGGGCCAATCGCGTGTGAAACTCCCAGCGAACCCCAGTAATACACGTACCCCGCTCGCACAGGGCCAATCGCGTGTGAAACTCCACACAAACCCCAGTAATACACGTACCCCGCTCGCACATGGCCAGTCGCATGTGAAACTCCCCGTGAGCCCCAGTAATACACGTACTCCGCTCGCACAGGGCCAATCGTGTGTGAAATTCCCTGTGAACCCCAGTAATACACGTACCTCGCTCGCACAGTGCCAATCACGTGTGAAACTCCCCACGAACCCCAGTAACACACGTACCCCGCTCGCACAGGGTCAATCGCATGTGAAACTCCCCGTGAACCCCAGTAATACACATACCCCGCTCGCACAGGGCCAATCGCGTGTGAAACTCCTGCGAACCCCAGTAATACACGTATCCCACTCGCACAGGCCAATCTCGTGTGAAACTCCCCGCGAACCCCAGTAATACACGTACCCAACTCGCACAGGGCAATCGCGTGTGAAACTCCCCGCGAACCCCAGTAATACACGTATCCAACTCGCACAGGGCCAATCGCGTGTGAAACTCCCCGCGAACCCCAGTGATACACGTCCCCGCTCACACAGGGCCAATCGCGTGTGAAACTCCCCGCGAACCCTAGTAATACACGTACCCCGCTCGCACAGGGCCAATTGTGTGTGAAACTCCCCACGAAACCCAGTAATACACGTACCCCGCTCGCACAGGGCCAATCGCGTGTGAAACTCCCCGCGAACCCCAGTAATAGACATACCCCGCTCGCACAGGGCCAATCGTGTGTGAAACTCCCCACGAACCCCAGTAACACATGTACCCCGCTCGCACAGGGCCAATCGCGTGTGAAATTCCCCGCGAACCCCAGTAATACACGTACCCCGCTCACACAGGCCCAATCGCGTGTGAAACTCCCTGCGAACCCCAGTAATACATGTACCCCGCTCGCACAGGGCCAATTGTGTGTGAAACTCCCCGCGAACCCCAGTAATACACGTACACCATTCGAACAGGCCCAATCGCATGTGAAACTCCCCGCGCACCCCAGTAATACACGTACCCCGCTCGCACAGGCCCAATCGCGTGTGAAACTCCCCGCGATCCCCAATCGCGTGTGAAACTCCTCACGAACCCCAGTAATACATGTATCCCGCTCGCACAGGGCCCATCGCGTGTGAAACTCGCCGCGAACCCCAGTAATACACGTACCCAACTCGCACAGGGCCAATCGCGTGTGAAACTCCCCGCGAACCCCAGTAATACAGTACCCCGCTCGCACAGGGCCAATCGCGTGTGAAACTCCACACAAACCCCAGTAATACACGTACCCCGCTCGCACATGGCCAGTCGCATGTGAAACTCCCCGTGAGCCCCAGTAATACACGTACCCCGCTCGCACAGGGCCAATCGCGTGTGAAACTCCCCGCGAACCCCAGTAATAGACATACCCCGCTCGCACAGGGCCAATCGTGTGTGAAACTCCCCACGAACCCCAGTAACACACGTACCCCGCTCGCACAGGGCCAATCGCGTGTGAAATTCCCCGCGAACCCCAGTAATACACGTACCCCGCTCACACAGGCCCAATCGCGTTTGAAACTCCCCGCGAACCCCAGTAATACATGTACCCCGCTCGCACAGGGCCAATTGTGTGTGAAACTCCCCGCGAACCCCAGTAATACACGTACACCATTCGAACAGGCCCAATCGCGTGTGAAACTCCCCGCGCACCCCAGTAATACACGTACCCCGCTCGCACAGGCCCAATCGCGTGTGAAACTCCCCGCGATCCCCAATCGCGTGTGAAACTCCTCACGAACCCCAGTAATACATGTATCCCGCTCGCACAGGGCCCATCGCGTGTGAAACTCGCCGCGAACCCCAGTAATACACGTACCCAACTCGCACAGGGCCAATCGCGTGTGAAACGCCCCGCGAACCCCAGTAATACAGTACCCCGCTCGCACAGGGCCAATCGCGTGTGAAACTCCCAGCGAACCCCAGTAATACACGTACCCCGCTCGCACAGGGCCAATCGCGTGTGAAACTCCACACAAACCCCAGTAATACACGTACCCCGCTCGCACATGGCCAGTCGCATGTGAAACTCCCCGTGAGCCCCAGTAATACACGTACTCCGCTCGCACAGGGCCAATCGTGTGTGAAATTCCCTGTGAACCCCAGTAATACACGTACCTCGCTCGCACAGTGCCAATCACGTGTGAAACTCCCCACGAACCCCAGTAACACACGTACCCCGCTCGCACAGGGTCAATCGCATGTGAAACTCCCCGTGAACCCCAGTAATACACATACCCCGCTCGCACAGGGCCAATCGCGTGTGAAACTCCTGCGAACCCCAGTAATACACGTATCCCACTCGCACAGGCCAATCTCGTGTGAAACTCCCCGCGAACCCCAGTAATACACGTACCCAACTCGCACAGGGCAATCGCGTGTGAAACTCCCCGCGAACCCCAGTAATACACGTATCCAACTCGCACAGGGCCAATCGCGTGTGAAACTCCCCGCGAACCCCAGTGATACACGTCCCCGCTCACACAGGGCCAATCGCGTGTGAAACTCCCCGCGAACCCTAGTAATACACGTACCCCGCTCGCACAGGGCCAATCGTGTGTGAAACTCCCCACGAAACCCAGTAATACACGTACCCCGCTCGCACAGGGCCAATCGCGTGTGAAACTCCCCGCGAACCCCAGTAATAGACATACCCCGCTCGCACAGGGCCAATCGTGTGTGAAACTCCCCACGAACCCCAGTAACACACGTACCCCGCTCGCACAGGGCCAATCGCGTGTGAAATTCCCCGCGAACCCCAGTAATACACGTACCCCGCTCACACAGGCCCAATCGCGTGTGAAACTCCCCGCGAACCCCAGTAATACATGTACCCCGCTCGCACAGGGCCAATTGTGTGTGAAACTCCCCGCGAACCCCAGTAATACACGTACACCATTCGAACAGGCCCAATCGCGTGTGAAACTCCCCGCGATCCCCAGTAATACACGTACCCCGCTCGCACAGGGCCAATCGCGTGTGAAACTCCTCACGAACCCCAGTAATACATGTATCCCGCTCGCACAGGGCCCATCGCGTGTGAAACTCCCCGCGAACCCCAGTAATACATGTACCCAACTCGCACAGGGCCAATTGCGTGTGAAACTCCCCGCGAACCCCAGTAATACAGTACCCCGCTGGCACAGGGCCAATCGCGTGTGAAACTCCCCACGAACCCCAGTAATACACGTACCCCACTCGCACAGGGCCCATCGCGTGTGAAACTCCCCGTGAACCCCAGTAATACATGTACCCAACTCGCACAGGGCCAATCGCATGTGAAACTCCCCGCGAACCCCAGTAATAGAGTACCCCGCTCGCACAGGGCTAATCGCGTGTGAAACTCCCCGCGAACCCCAGTAATACACGTACCCCGCTCGCACAGGGCCAATCGCATGTGAAACTAAACGCAAACCCCAGTAATACACGTACCCCGCTCGCACATGGCTAGTCGCATGTGAAACTCCCCGTGAACCCCAGTAATACACGTACCCTGCTCGCACAGGGTCAATCGCGTGTGAAACTCCCCGCGAACCCCAGTAATACACGTAGCCGCTCGCACAGGGCCAATCGCGCGTGAAACTCCCAGCGAACCCCAGTAATACACGTACCCTGCTCGCACAGGGCCAATCGCGTGTGAAACTCCCAGGGAACCCAAGTGATACACGTAACCCGCTCGCACAGGGCCAATCGCGTGTGAAACTCCCCGCGAACCCCAGTAATACACGTACCCCGCACGCACAGGGCCAATCGTGTGTGAAACTCCCCACGAACCCCAGTAACACACGTACCCCACTCGCACAGAGTCAATCGCATGTGAAACTCCCCGCGAACCCCAGTAATACACATACCCCGCTCGCACAGGGCCAATCGCGTGTGAAACTCCTGCGAACCCCAGTAATACACGTACCCCACTCGCACAGGCCAATCTCGTGTAAAGCTCCCCGCGAACCCCAGTAATTCACGTACCCAACTCGCACAGGGCAATCGCGTGTGAAACTCCCCGCGAACCCCAGTAATACACGTACCCAACTCGCACAGGGCCAATCGCGTGTGAAACTCCCTGCGAACCCCAGTGATACACGTCCCCGCTCACACAGGGCCAATCGCGTGTGAAACTCCCCGCGAACCCCAGTAATACACATACCCCGCTCGCACAGGGCCAATCGTGTGTGAAACTCCCCACGAAACCCAGTAATACACGTACCCCGCTCGCACAGGGCCAATCGCGTGTGAAACTCCCCGCAAACCCCAGTAATAGACGTACCCCGCTCACACAGGGCCAATCGTGTGTGAAACTCCCCACGTACCCCAGTAACACACGTACCCCGCTCGCACAGGGCCAATCGTGTGTGAAACTCCCCGCGAACCCCAGTAATACACGTACCCCGCTCAGACAGGCCCAATCACGTGTGAAACTCCCCGCGAACCCCAGTAATACACGTACCCCGCTCGCACAGGGCCAATTGCATGTGAAACTCCCCGCGAACCCCAGTAATACATGTACCCAACTCGCACAGGGCCAATCGCGTGTGAAACTCCCCGCCAACCCCAGTAATACACGTACCCTGCTAGCACAGGGCCAATCAAGTGTGAAACTCCCTGCGAACCCCAGTAATACACGTACCCTGCTCGCACAGGGCCAATCAAGTGTGAAACTCCCCGCGAACCCCAGTAATACACGTACCCCGCTCGCACAGGGCCAATCGCATGTCAAACTCCCCGCGAACCCCAGTAATACACATACCCCACTCGCACAGGCCCAATCGCGTGTGAAACTCCCCGCGAACCCCAGTAATACACGTACCCCGCTCGCACAGGGCCAATTGCGTGTGAAACACCCTGCGAACCCCAGTAATACACATACCCCGCTCGCACAGGGCCAATCGCGTGTGAAACTCCCCGCGAACCCCAGTAATACACGTACCCCACTCGCACAGGCCCAATCGCGTGTGAAACTCCCCGCGAACCCCAGTAATACACGCACCCCACTCGCACAGGGCCAATTGCGTGTGAAACTCCTCACGAACCCCAGTAATACATGTATCCCGCTCGCACAGGGCCCATCGCGTGTGAAACTCCCCGCGAACCCCAGTAATGCACGTACCCAACTCGCACAGGGCCAATCGCGTGTGAAACTCCCTGCGAACCCGAGTAATACACGTACCCCGCTCGCACAGGGCCAATCGCATGTGAAACTCCCCGCGAACCCCAGTAATACAGTACCCCGCTCGCACAGGGCCAATCGCATGTGAAACACCCCGCGAACCCCAGTAATACACGTACCCCGCTCGCATAGGGCCAGTCACGTGTGAAACTCCATGCAAACCCCAGTAATACACATACCCCGCTCGCACAGGGCCAATCGCGTGTGAAACTCCACACAAACCCCAGTAATACACGTACCCCGCTCGCACATGGCCAGTCGCATGTGAAACTCCCAGTGAACCCCAGTAATACACGTACCCCGCTCGCACAGGGCCAATCGCGTGTGAAACTCCCCACGAAACCCAGTAATACACGTACCCCGCTCGCACAGGGTCAATTGCGTGTGAAACTCCCCGCGAACCCCAGTAATACACATACCCCGCTCGCACAGGGCCAATCGCGTGTGAAACTCCTGCGAACCCCAGTAATACTCGTACCCCGCTCGCACAACGCCAATCGCGTGTGAAACTCCCCGCGAACCCCAGTAATACACGTACCCAACTCGCACAGGGCCAATCGCGTGTGAAATTCCCCGCGAACCCCAGTGATACACGTCCCCGCTCACACAGGGCCAATCGCGTGTGAAACTCCCCGCGAACCCCAGTAATACATGTACCCCGCTCGCACAGGGCCAATCGTGTGTGAAACTCCCCACGAAACCCATTAATACACGTACCCCGCTCGCACAGGGCCAATCGCGTGTGAAACTCCCCGCGAACCCCAGTAATAGACGTACCCAGCTCGCACAGGGCCAATCGTGTGTGAAACTCCCCACGAACCCCAGTAACACACGTACCCCGCTCGCACAGGGCCAATCGGGTGTGAAACTCCCCGCGAACCCCAGTAATACACGTACCCCGCTCACACAGGCCCAATCGGGTGTGAAACTCCCCGCGAACCCCAGTAATACACGTACCCCGCTCACACAGGCCCAATCGCGTGTGAAACTCCCCGCGAACCCCAGTAATACACGTACCCCACTCGCACAGGGCCAATTGCGTGTGAAACTCCCCGCGAACCCCAGTAATACATGTACCCCATTCGCACAGGCCCAATCGCGTGTGAAACTCCCCGCGATCCCCAGTAATACACGTACCCCGCTCGCACAGGGCCAATCGCGTTTGAAACTCCTCACGAACCCCAGTAATACATGTATCCCGCTCGCACAGGGCCCATCGCGTGTGAAACTCCCCGCGAACCCCAGTACTACATGTACCCAACTCGCACAGGGCCAATTGCGTGTGAAACTCCCCGCGAACCCCAGTAATACACGTACCCAACTCGCACAGGGCCAATCGCGCGTGAAACTCCCCGCGAACCCCAGTAATACACGTACCCTGCTCGCACAGGGCCAATCGCGTGTGAAACTCCCAGCGAACCCCAGTAATACACGTACCCCGCTCGCACATGGCCAGTCGCATGTGAAACTCCCAGTGAACCCCAGTAATACAGGTACCCCACTCGCACAGGGCCAATCGCGTGTGAAACTCCACACAAACCCCAGTAATACACGTACCCCGCTCGCACATGGCCAGTCGCATGTGAAACTCCCCGCGAACCCCAGTAATACACATACCCCGCTCGCACAGGGCCAATCGCGTGTGAAACTCCTTCGAACCCCAGTAATACACGTACCCCACTCGCACAGGCCAATCTCGTGTAAAACTCCCCGCGAACCCCAGTAATACACGTACCCAACTCGCACAGGGCAATCGCGTGTGAAACTCCCCGCGAACCGCAGTAATACACGTACCCAACTTGCACAGGGCCAATCGCGTGTGAAACTCCCCGCGAACCCCAGTGATACACGTCCCCGCTCACACAGGGCCAATCGCGTGTGAAACTCCCCGCGAACCCCAGTAATACACGTACCCCGCTCGCACAGGGCCAATCGTGTGTGAAACTCCCCACGAAACCCAGTAATACACGTACCCCGCTCGCACAGGGCCAATCGCGTGTGAAACTCCCCGCAAACCCCAGTAATAGACGTACCCCGCTCGCACAGGGCCAATCGTGTGTGAAACTCCCCACGAACCCCAGTAACACACGTACCCCGCTCGCACAGGGCCAATCGCGTGTGAAACTCCCCGCGAACCCCAGTAATACACGTACCCCGCTCACACAGGCCCAATCACGTGTGAAACTCCCCGCGAACCCCAGTAATACACGTACCCCGCTCGCACAGGCCCAATCGCGTGTGAAACTCCCCGCGAACCCCAGTAATAGACGTACCCCGCTCGCACAGGCCCAATCGCGTGTGAAACTCCCCGCGATCCCCAGTAATACACGTACCCCGCTCGCACAGGGCCAATCGCGTGTGAAACTCCTCACGAACCCCAGTAATACATGTATCCCGCTCGCACAGGGCCCATCGCGTGTGAAACTCCCCGCGAACCCCAGTAATACACGTACCCCGCTCGCACAGGGCCAATCGCGTGTGAAACTCCCCGCGAACCCCAGTAATACAGTACCCCGCTCGCACAGGGCCAATCGCGTGTGAAACTCCCCGCGAACCCCAGTAATACACGTACCCCGCTCGCACAGGGCCCATCGCGTGTGAAACTCCCCGCGAACCCCAGTAATACATGTACCCAACTCGCACAGGGCCAATCGCGTGTGAAACTCCCCGCGAACCCCAGTAATACACGTACCCTGCTCGCACAGGGCCAATCAAGTGTGAAACTCCCCGCGAACCCCAGTAATACACGTACCCTGCTCGCACAGGGCCAATCAAGTGTGAAACTCCCCGCGAACCCCAGTAATACACGTACCCCGCTCGCACAGGGCCAATCGCGTGTCAAACTCCCCGCGAACCCCAGTAATACACATACCCCACTCGCACAGGCCCAATCGCGTGTGAAACTCCCCGCGAACCCCAGTAATACACGTACCCCGCTAGCACAGGGCCAATTGCGTGTGAAACACCCTGCGAACCCCAGTAATACACATACCCCGCTCGCACAGGGCCAATCGCGTGTGAAACTCCCCGCGAACCCCAGTAATACACGTACCCCACTCGCACAGGCCCAATCGCGTGTGAAACTCCCCGCAAACCCCAGTAATACACGCACCCCACTCGCACATGGCCAATCACGTGTGAAACTCCCCGCGAACCCCAGTAATACAGTACCCCGCTCGCACAGGGCCAATCGCATGTGAAACACCCCGCGAACTCCAGTAATACACGTACCCCGCTCGCACAGGGCCAATCGCGTGTGAAACTCCATGCAAACCCCAGTAATACACATACCCCGCTCGCACAGGGCCAATCGCGTGTGAAACTCCACACAAACCCCAGTAATACACGTACCCCGCTCGCACATGGCCAGTCGCATGTGAAACTCCCAGTGAACCCCAGTAATACACGTACCCCGCTCGCACAGGGCCAATCGCGTGTGAAACTCCCCACGAAACCCAGTAATACACGTACCCCGCTCGCACAGGGTCAATTGCGTGTGAAACTCCCCGCGAACCCCAGTAATACACATACCCCGCTCGCACAGGGCCAATCGCGTGTGAAACTCCTGCGAACCCCAGTAATACTCGTACCCCGCTCGCACAACGCCAATCGCGTGTGAAACTCACCGCGAACCCCAGTAATACACGTACCCAACTCGCACAGGGCCAATCGCGTGTGAAACTCCCCGCGAACCCCAGTGATACACGTCCCCGCTCACACAGGGCCAATCGCGTGTGAAACTCCCAGCGAACCCCAGTAATACACGTACCCCGCTCGCACAGGGCCAATCGTGTGTGAAACTCCCCACGAAACCCAGTAATACACGTACCCCGCTCGCACAGGGCCAATCGCGTGTGAAACTCCCCGCGAACCCCAGTAATAGACGTACCCCGCTCGCACAGGGCCAATCGTGTGTGAAACTCCCCACGAACCCCAGTAACACACGTACCCCGCTCGCACAGGGCCAATCGCGTGTGAAACTCCCCGTGAACCCCAGTAATACACGTACCCCATTCGCACAGGCCCAATCGCGTGTGAAACTCCCCGCGATCCCCAGTAATACACGTACCCCGCTCGCACAGGGCCAATCGCGTGTGAAACTCCCCACGAAACCCAGTAATACACGTACCCCGCTCGCACAGGGTCAATTGCGTGTGAAACTCCCCGCGAACCCCAGTAATACACATACCCCGCTCGCACAGGGCCAATCGCGTGTGAAACTCCTGCGAACCCCAGTAATACTCGTACCCCGCTCGCACAACGCCAATCGCGTGTGAAACTCACCGCGAACCCCAGTAATACACGTACCCAACTCGCACAGGGCCAATCGCGTGTGAAACTCCCCGCGAACCCCAGTGATACACGTCCCCGCTCACACAGGGCCAATCGCGTGTGAAACTCCCAGCGAACCCCAGTAATACACGTACCCCGCTCGCACAGGGCCAATCGTGTGTGAAACTCCCCACGAAACCCAGTAATACACGTACCCCGCTCGCACAGGGCCAATCGCGTGTGAAACTCCCCGCGAACCCCAGTAATAGACGTACCCCGCTCGCACAGGGCCAATCGTGTGTGAAACTCCCCACGAACCCCAGTAACACACGTACCCCGCTCGCACAGGGCCAATCGCGTGTGAAACTCCCCGCGAACCCCAGTAATACACGTACCCCATTCGCACAGGCCCAATCGCGTGTGAAACTCCCCGCGATCCCCAGTAATACACGTACCCCGCTCGCACAGGGCCAATCGCGTTTGAAACTCCTCACGAACCCCAGTAATACATGTATCCCGCTCGCACAGGGCCCATCGCGTGTGAAACTCCCCGCGGACCCCAGTAATACATGTACCCAACTCGCACAGGGCCAATCGCGTGTGAAACTCCCCGCGAACCCCAGTAATACACGTACCCCACTCGCACAGGCCCAATCGCGTGTGAAACTCCCCGCGAACCCCAGTAATACACGCACCCCACTCGCACAGGGCCAATTGCGTGTGAAACTCCTCACGAACCCCAGTAATACCTGTATCCCGCTCGCACAGGGCCCATCGCGTGTGAAACTCCCCGCGAACCCCAGTAATACACGTACCCAACTCGCACAGGGCCAATCGCGTGTGAAACTCCCTGCGAACCCGAGTAATACACATACCCCACTCGCACAGGCCCAATCGCGTGTGAAACTCCCCGCGAACCCCAGTAATACACGTACCCCGCTCGCACAGGGCCAATTGTGTGTGAAACACCCTGCGAACCGCAGTAATACACATACCCCGCTCGCACAGGGCCAATCGCATGTGAAACTCCCTGCGAACCCCAGTAATACACGTACCCCACTCGCACAGGCCCAATCGCGTGTGAAACTCCCCGCGAACCCCAGTAATACACGCACCCCACTCGCACAGGGCCAATTGCGTGTGAAACTCCTCACGAACCCCAGTAATACATGTATCCCGCTCGCACAGGGCCCATCGCGTGTGAAACTCCCCGCGAACCCCAGTAATACACGTACCCAACTCGCACAGGGCCAATCGCGTGTGAAACTCCCTGCGAACCCGAGTAATACACGTACCCCGCTCGCACAGGGCCAATCGCGTGTGAAACTCCCCGCGAACCCCAGTAATACAGTACCCCGCTCGCACAGGGCCAATCGCATGTGAAACACCCCGCGAACTCCAGTAATACACGTACCCCGCTCGCACAGGGCCAATCGCGTGTGAAACTCCATGCAAACCCCAGTAATACACATACCCCGCTCGCACAGGGCCAATCGCGTGTGAAACTCCACACAAACCCCAGTAATACACGTACCCCGCTCGCACATGGCCAGTCGCATGTGAAACTCCCAGTGAACCCCAGTAATACACGTACCCCGCTCGCACAGGGCCAATCGCGTGTGAAACTCCCCACGAAACCCAGTAATACACATACCACGCTCGCACAGGGTCAATTGCGTGTGAAACTCCCCGCGAACCCCAGTAATACACATACCCCGCTCGCACAGGGCCAATCGCGTGTGAAACTCCTGCGAACCCCAGTAATACTCGTACCCCGCTTGCACAACGCCAATCGCGTGTGAAACTCCCCGCGAACCCCAGTAATACACGTACCCAACTCGCACAGGGCCAATCGCGTGTGAAACTCCCCGCGAACCCCAGTGATACACGTCCCCGCTCACACAGGGCCAATCGCGTGTGAAACTCCCAGCGAACCCCAGTAATACACGTACCCCGCTCGCACAGGGCCAATTGCATGTGAAACTCCCCGCGAACCCCAGTAATACATGTACCCCATTCGCACAGGCCCAATCGCGTGTGAAACTCCCCGCGATCCCCAGTAATACACGTACCCCGCTCGCACAGGGCCAATCGCGTTTGAAACTCCTCACGAACCCCAGTAATACATGTATCCCGCTCGCACAGGGCCCATCGCGTGTGAAACTCCCCGCGAACCCCAGTAATACATGTACCCAACTCGCACAGGGCCAATTGCGTGTGAAACTCCCCGCGAACCCCAGTAATACACGTACCCCACTCGCACAGGCCCAATCGCGTGTGAAACTCCCCGCGAACCCCAGTAATACACGTACCCCGCTCGCACAGGGCCCATCGCGTGTGAAACTCCCCGCGAACCCCAGTAATACACGTACCCCGCTCAGACAGGCCCAATCACGTGTGAAACTCCCCGCGAACCCCAGTAATACACGTACCCCGCTCGCACAGGGCCAATTGCGTGTGAAACTCCCCGCGAACCCCAGTAATACACGTACCCCATTCGCACAGGCCCAATCGCGTGTGAAACTCCCCGCGATCCCCAGTAATACACGTACCCCGCTCGCACAGGGCCAATCGCGTGTGAAACTCCTCGCGAACCCCAGTAATACATGTATCCCGCTCGCACAGGGCCCATCGCGTGTGAAACTCCCCGCGAACCCCAGTAATAGATGTACCCAACTCGCACAGGGCCAATTGCGTGTGAAACTCCTCACGAACCCCAGTAATACCTGTATCCCGCTCGCACAGGGCCCATCGCTTGTGAAACTCCCCGCGAACCCCAGTAATACACGTACCCAACTCGCACAGGGCCAATCGCGTGTGAAACTCCCTGCGAACCCGAGTAATACACATACCCCACTCGCACAGGCCCAATCGCGTGTGAAACTCCCCGCGAACCCCAGTAATACACGTACCCCGCTCGCACAGGGCCAATTGTGTGTGAAACACCCTGCGAACCGCAGTAATACACATACCCCGCTCGCACAGGGCCAATCGCATGTGAAACTCCCTGCGAACCCCAGTAATACACGTACCCCACTCGCACAGGCCCAATCGCGTGTGAAACTCCCCGCGAACCCCAGTAATACACGCACCCCACTCGCACAGGGCCAATTGCGTGTGAAACTCCTCACGAACCCCAGTAATACATGTATCCCGCTCGCACAGGGCCCATCGCGTGTGAAACTCCCCGCGAACCCCAGTAATACACGTACCCAACTCGCACAGGGCCAATCGCGTGTGAAACTCCCTGCGAACCCGAGTAATACACGTACCCCGCTCGCACAGGGCCAATCGCGTGTGAAACTCCCCGCGAACCCCAGTAATACAGTACCCCGCTCGCACAGGGCCAATCGCATGTGAAACACCCCGCGAACTCCAGTAATACACGTACCCCGCTCGCACAGGGCCAATCGCGTGTGAAACTCCACACAAACCCCAGTAATACACGTACCCCGCTCGCACATGGCCAGTCGCATGTGAAACTCCCAGTGAACCCCAGTAATACACGTACCCCGCTCGCACAGGGCCAATCGCGTGTGAAACTCCCCACGAAACCCAGTAATACACATACCACGCTCGCACAGGGTCAATTGCGTGTGAAACTCCCCGCGAACCCCAGTAATACACATACCCCGCTCGCACAGGGCCAATCGCGTGTGAAACTCCTGCGAACCCCAGTAATACTCGTACCCCGCTCGCACAACGCCAATCGCGTGTGAAACTCCCCGCGAACCCCAGTGATACACGTCCCCGCTCACACAGGGCCAATCGCGTGTGAAACTCCCAGCGAACCCCAGTAATACACGTACCCCGCTCGCACAGGGCCAATTGCATGTGAAACTCCCCGCGAACCCCAGTAATACATGTACCCCATTCGCACAGGCCCAATCGCGTGTGAAACTCCCCGCGATCCCCAGTAATACACGTACCCCGCTCGCACAGGGCCAATCGCGTTTGAAACTCCTCACGAACCCCAGTAATACATGTATCCCGCTCGCACAGGGCCCATCGCGTGTGAAACTCCCCGCGAACCCCAGTAATACATGTACCCAACTCGCACAGGGCCAATTGCGTGTGAAACTCCCCGCGAACCCCAGTAATACACGTACCCCACTCGCACAGGCCCAATCGCGTGTGAAACTCCCCGCGAACCCCAGTAATACACGTACCCCGCTCGCACAGGGCCCATCGCGTGTGAAACTCCCCGCGAACCCCAGTAATACACGTACCCCGCTCAGACAGGCCCAATCACGTGTGAAACTCCCCGCGAACCCCAGTAATACACGTACCCCGCTCGCACAGGGCCAATTGCGTGTGAAACTCCCCGCGAACCCCAGTAATACACGTACCCCATTCGCACAGGCCCAATCGCGTGTGAAACTCCCCGCGATCCCCAGTAATACACGTACCCCGCTCGCACAGGGCCAATCGCGTGTGAAACTCCTCGCGAACCCCAGTAATACATGTATCCCGCTCGCACAGGGCCCATCGCGTGTGAAACTCCCCGCGAACCCCAGTAATAGATGTACCCAACTCGCACAGGGCCAATTGCGTGTGAAACTCCCCGCGAACCCCAGTAATACAGTACCCCGCTCGCACAGGACCAATCGCGTGTGAAACTCCCCGCGAACCCCAGTAATACACGTACCCCGCTCGCACAGGGCCCATCGCGTGTGAAACTCCCCGCGAACCCCAGTAATACATGTACCCAACTCGCACAGGGCCAATCGCGTGTGAAACTCCCCGCCAACCCCAGTAATACACGTACCCTGCTAGCACAGGGCCAATCAAGTGTGAAACTCCCCGCGAACCCCAGTAATACACGTACCCTGCTCGCACAGGGCCAATCAAGTGTGAAACTCCCCGCGAACCCCAGTAATACACGTACCCCGCTCGCACAGGGCCAATCGCATGTCAAACTCCCCGCGAACCCCAGTAATACACATACCCCACTCGCACAGGCCCAATCGCGTGTGAAACTCCCCGCGAACCCCAGTAATACACGTACCCCGCTCGCACAGGGCCAATTGCGTGTGAAACACCCTGCGAACCCCAGTAATACACATACCCCGCTCGCACAGGGCCAATCGCGTGTGAAACTCCCCGCGAACCCCAGTAATACACGTACCCCACTCGCACAGGCCCAATCGCGTGTGAAACTCCCCGCGAACCCCAGTAATACACGCACCCCACTCGCACAGGGCCAATTGCGTGTGAAACTCCTCACGAACCCCAGTAATACATGTATCCCGCTCGCACAGGGCCCATCGCGTGTGAAACTCCCCGCGAACCCCAGTAATACACGTACCCAACTCGCACAGGGCCAATCGCGTGTGAAACTCCCTGCGAACCCGAGTAATACACGTACCCCGCTCGCACAGGGCCAATCGCATGTGAAACTCCCCGCGAACCCCAGTAATACAGTACCCCGCTCGCACAGGGCCAATCGCATGTGAAACACCCCGCGAACCCCAGTAATACACGTACCCCGCTCGCATAGGGCCAGTCACGTGTGAAACTCCATGCAAACCCCAGTAATACACATACCCCGCTCGCACAGGGCCAATCGCGTGTGAAACTCCACACAAACCCCAGTAATACACGTACCCCGCTCGCACATGGCCAGTCGCATGTGAAACTCCCAGTGAACCCCAGTAATACACGTACCCCGCTCGCACAGGGCCCATCGCGTGTGAAACTCCCCACGAAACCCAGTAATACACGTACCCCGCTCGCACAGGGTCAATTGCGTGTGAAACTCCCCGCGAACCCCAGTAATACACATACCCCGCTCGCACAGGGCCAATCGCGTGTGAAACTCCTGCGAACCCCAGTAATACTCGTACCCCGCTCGCACAACGCCAATCGCGTGTGAAACTCCCCGCGAACCCCAGTAATACACGTACCCAACTCGCACAGGGCCAATCGCGTGTGAAACTCCCCGCGAACCCCAGTGATACACGTCCCCGCTCACACAGGGCCAATCGCGTGTGAAACTCCCAGCGAACCCCAGTAAAACACGTACCCCGCTCGCACAGGGCCAATTGCATGTGAAACTCCCCGCGAACCCCAGTAATACATGTACCCCATTCGCACAGGCCCAATCGCGTGTGAAACTCCCCGCGATCCCCAGTAATACACGTACCCCGCTCGCACAGGGCCAATCGCGTTTGAAACTCCTCACGAACCCCAGTAATACATGTATCCCGCTCGCACAGGGCCCATCGCGTGTGAAACTCCCCGCGAACCCCAGTAATACATGTACCCAACTCGCACAGGGCCAATTGCGTGTGAAACTCCCCGCGAACCCCAGTAATACACGTACCCCACTCGCACAGGCCCAATCGCGTGTGAAACTCCCCGCGAACCCCAGTAATACACGTACCCCGCTCGCACAGGGCCCATCGCGTGTGAAACTCCCCGCGAACCCCAGTAATACACGTACCCCGCTCAGACAGGCCCAATCACGTGTGAAACTCCCCGCGAACCCCAGTAATACACGTACCCCGCTCGCACAGGGCCAATTGCGTGTGAAACTCCCCGCGAACCCCAGTAATACACGTACCCCATTCGCACAGGCCCAATCGCGTGTGAAACTCCCCGCGATCCCCAGTAATACACGTACCCCGCTCGCACAGGGCCAATCGCGTGTGAAACTCCTCGCGAACCCCAGTAATACATGTATCCCGCTCGCACAGGGCCCATCGCGTGTGAAACTCCCCGCGAACCCCAGTAATAGATGTACCCAACTCGCACAGGGCCAATCGCGTGTGAAACTCCCCGCGAACCCCAGTAATACAGTACCCCGCTCGCACAGGGCCAATCGCGTGTGAAACTCCCCGCGAACCCCAGTAATACACGTACCCCGCTCGCACAGGGCCCATCGCGTGTGAAACTCCCCGCGAACCCCAGTAATACATGTACCCAACTCGCACAGGGCCAATCGCGTGTGAAACTCCCCGCCAACCCCAGTAATACACGTACCCTGCTAGCACAGGGCCAATCAAGTGTGAAACTCCCTGCGAACCCCAGTAATACACGTACCCTGCTCGCACAGGGCCAATCAAGTGTGAAACTCCCCGCGAACCCCAGTAATACACGTACCCCGCTCGCACAGGGCCAATCGCATGTCAAACTCCCCGCGAACCCCAGTAATACACATACCCCACTCGCACAGGCCCAATCGCGTGTGAAACTCCCCGCGAACCCCAGTAATACACGTACCCCGCTCGCACAGGGCCAATTGCGTGTGAAACACCCTGCGAACCCCAGTAATACACATACCCCGCTCGCACAGGGCCAATCGCGTGTGAAACTCCCCGCGAACCCCAGTAATACACGTACCCCACTCGCACAGGCCCAATCGCGTGTGAAACTCCCCGCGAACCCCAGTAATACACGCACCCCACTCGCACAGGGCCAATTGCGTGTGAAACTCCTCACGAACCCCAGTAATACATGTATCCCGCTCGCACAGGGCCCATCGCGTGTGAAACTCCCCGCGAACCCCAGTAATACACGTACCCAACTCGCACAGGGCCAATCGCGTGTGAAACTCCCTGCGAACCCGAGTAATACACGTACCCCGCTCGCACAGGGCCAATCGCATGTGAAACTCCCCGCGAACCCCAGTAATACAGTACCCCGCTCGCACAGGGCCAATCGCATGTGAAACACCCCGCGAACCCCAGTAATACACGTACCCCGCTCGCATAGGGCCAGTCACGTGTGAAACTCCATGCAAACCCCAGTAATACACATACCCCGCTCGCACAGGGCCAATCGCGTGTGAAACTCCACACAAACCCCAGTAATACACGTACCCCGCTCGCACATGGCCAGTCGCATGTGAAACTCCCAGTGAACCCCAGTAATACACGTACCCCGCTCGCACAGGGCCAATCGCGTGTGAAACTCCCCACGAAACCCAGTAATACACGTACCCCGCTCGCACAGGGTCAATTGCGTGTGAAACTCCCCGCGAACCCCAGTAATACACATACCCCGCTCGCACAGGGCCAATCGCGTGTGAAACTCCTGCGAACCCCAGTAATACTCGTACCCCGCTCGCACAACGCCAATCGCGTGTGAAACTCCCCGCGAACCCCAGTAATACACGTACCCAACTTGCACAGGGCCAATCGCGTGTGAAACTCCCCGCGAACCCCAGTGATACACGTCCCCGCTCACACAGGGCCAATCGCGTGTGAAACTCCCCGCGAACCCCAGTAATACACGTACCCCGCTCGCACAGGGCCAATCGTGTGTGAAACTCCCCACGAAACCCATTAATACACGTACCCCGCTCGCACAGGGCCAATCGCGTGTGAAACTCCCCGCGAACCCCAGTAATAGACGTACCCCGCTCGCACAGGGCCAATCGTGTGTGAAACTCCCCACGAACCCCAGTAACACACGTACCCCGCTCGCACAGGGCCAATCGGGTGTGAAACTCCCCGCGAACCCCAGTAATACACGTACCCCGCTCACACAGGCCCAATCGGGTGTGAAACTCCCCGCGAACCCCAGTAATACACGTACCCCGCTCACACAGGCCCAATCGCGTGTGAAACTCCCCGCGAACCCCAGTAATACATGTACCCCATTCGCACAGGGCCAATTGCGTGTGAAACTCCCCGCGAACCCCAGTAATACATGTACCCCATTCGCACAGGCCCAATCGCGTGTGAAACTCCCCGCGATCCCCAGTAATACACGTACCCCGCTCGCACAGGGCCAATCGCGTTTGAAACTCCTCACGAACCCCAGTAATACATGTATCCCGCTCGCACAGGGCCCATCGCGTGTGAAACTCCCCGCGAACCCCAGTACTACATGTACCCAACTCGCACAGGGCCAATTGCGTGTGAAACTCCCAGCGAACCCCAGTAATACACGTACCCCACTCGCACAGGCCCAATCGCGTGTGAAACTCCCCGCGAACCCCAGTAATACACGCACCCCACTCGCACAGGGCCAATTGCGTGTGAAACTCCTCACGAACCCCAGTAATACATGTATCCCGCTCGCACAGGGCCCATCGCGTGTGAAACTCCCCGCGAACCCCAGTAATACACGTACCCAACTCGCACAGGGCCAATCGCGCGTGAAACTCCCCGCGAACCCCAGTAATACACGTACCCTGCTCGCACAGGGCCAATCGCGTGTGAAACTCCCAGCGAACCCCAGTAATACACGTACCCCGCTCGCACATGGCCAGTCGCATGTGAAACTCCCAGTGAACCCCAGTAATACAGGTACCCCGCTCGCACAGGGCCAATCGCGTGTGAAACTCCACACAAACCCCAGTAATACACGTACCCCGCTCGCACATGGCCAGTCGCATGTGAAACTCCCCGCGAACCCCAGTAATACACATACCCCGCTCGCACAGGGCCAATCGCGTGTGAAACTCCTGCGAACCCCAGTAATACACGTACCCCACTCGCACAGGCCAATCTCGTGTAAAACTCCCCGCGAACCCCAGTAATACACGTACCCAACTCGCACAGGGCAATCGCGTGTGAAACTCCCCGCGAACCCCAGTAATACACGTACCCAACTCGCACAGGGCCAATCGCGTGTGAAACTCCCCGCGAACCCCAGTGATACACGTCCCCGCTCACACAGGGCCAATCGCGTGTGAAACTCCCCGCGAACCCCAGTAATACACGTACCCCGCTCGCACAGGGCCAATCGTGTGTGAAACTCCCCACGAAACCCAGTAATACACGTACCCCGCTCGCACAGGGCCAATCGCGTGTGAAACTCCCCGCAAACCCCAGTAATAGACGTACCCCGCTCGCACAGGGCCAATCGTGTGTGAAACTCCCCACGAACCCCAGTAACACACGTACCCCGCTCGCACAGGGCCAATCGCGTGTGAAACTCCCCGCGAACCCCAGTAATACACGTACCCCACTCACACAGGCCCAATCACGTGTGAAACTCCCCGCGAACCCCAGTAATACACGTACCCCGCTCGCACAGGCCCAATCGCGTGTGAAACTCCCCGCGAACCCCAGTAATAGACGTACCCCGCTCGCACAGGCCCAATCGCGTGTGAAATTCCCCGCGATCCCCAGTAATACACGTACCCCGCTCGCACAGGGCCAATCGCGTGTGAAACTCCTCACGAACCCCAGTAATACATGTATCCCGCTCGCACAGGGCCCATCGCGTGTGAAACTCCCCGCGAACCCCAGTAATACACGTGCCCCGCTCGCACAGGGCCAATCGCGTGTGAAACTCCCCGCGAACCCCAGTAATACACGTACCCCGCTCGCACAGGGCCAATCGTGTGTGAAACTCCCCACGAAACCCAGTAATACACGTACCCCGCTCGCACAGGGCCAATCGCGTGTGAAACTTCCCGCAAACCCCAGTAATAGACGTACCCCGCTCGCACAGGGCCAATCGTGTGTGAAACTCCCCACGAACCCCAGTAACACACGTACCCCGCTCGCACAGGGCCAATCGCGTGTGAAACTCCCCGCGAACCCCAGTAATACACGTACCCTGCTCGCACAGGCCCAATCGCGTGTGAAACTCCCCGCGAACCCCAGTAATAGACGTACCCCGCTCGCACAGGCCCAATCGCGTGTGAAACTCCCCGTGATCCCCAGTAATACACGTACCCCGCTCGCACAGGGCCAATCGCGTGTGAAACTCCTCACGAACCCCAGTAATACATGTATCCCGCTCGCACAGGGCCCATCGCGTGTGAAACTCCCCGCGAACCCCAGTAATACACGTGCCCCGCTCGCACAGGTCCAATCGCGTGTGAAACTCCCCGCGAACCCCAGTAATACAGTACCCCGCTCGCACAGGGCCAATCGCGTGTGAAACTCCCCGCGAACCCCAGTAATACACGTACCCCGCTCGCACAGGGCCCATCGCGTGTGAAACTCCCCGCGAACCCCAGTAATACATGTACCCAACTCGCACAGGGCCAATCGCGTGTGAAACTCCCCGCGAACCCCAGTACTACATGTACCCAACTCGCACAGGGCCAATTGCGTGTGAAACTCCCCGCGAACCCCAGTAATACACGTACCCCACTCGCACAGGCCCAATCGCGTGTGAAACTCCCCGCGAACCCCAGTAATACACGCACCCCACTCGCACAGGGCCAATTGCGTGTGAAACTCCTCACGAACCCCAGTAATACATGTATCCCGCTCGCACAGGGCCCATCGCGTGTGAAACTCCCCGCGAACCCCAGTAATACACGTACCCAACTCGCACAGGGCCAATCGCGCGTGAAACTCCCCGCGAACCCCAGTAATACACGTACCCTGCTCGCACAGGGCCAATCGCGTGTGAAACTCCCAGCGAACCCCAGTAATACACGTACCCCGCTCGCACATGGCCAGTCGCATGTGAAACTCCCAGTGAACCCCAGTAATACAGGTACCCCGCTCGCACAGGGCCAATCGCGTGTGAAATTCCCCGCGATCCCCAGTAATACACGTACCCAACTCGCACAGGGCCAATCGCGTGTGAAACTCCCCGCGAACCCCAGTGATACACGTCCCCGCTCACACAGGGCCAATCGCGTGTGAAACTCCCCGCGAACCCCAGTAATACACGTACCCCGCTCGCACAGGGCCAATCGTGTGTGAAACTCCCCACGAAACCCAGTAATACACGTACCCCGCTCGCACAGGGCCAATCGCGTGTGAAACTCCCCGCAAACCCCAGTAATAGACGTACCCCGCTCGCACAGGGCCAATCGTGTGTGAAACTCCCCACGAACCCCAGTAACACACGTACCCCGCTCGCACAGGGCCAATCGCGTGTGAAACTCCCCGCGAACCCCAGTAATACACGTACCCCACTCACACAGGCCCAATCACGTGTGAAACTCCCCGCGAACCCCAGTAATACACGTACCCCGCTCGCACAGGCCCAATCGCGTGTGAAACTCCCCGCGAACCCCAGTAATAGACGTACCCCGCTCGCACAGGCCCAATCGCGTGTGAAATTCCCCGCGATCCCCAGTAATACACGTACCCCGCTCGCACAGGGCCAATCGCGTGTGAAACTCCTCACGAACCCCAGTAATACATGTATCCCGCTCGCACAGGGCCCATCGCGTGTGAAACTCCCCGCGAACCCCAGTAATACACGTGCCCCGCTCGCACAGGGCCAATCGCGTGTGAAACTCCCCGCGAACCCCAGTAATACACGTACCCCGCTCGCACAGGGCCAATCGTGTGTGAAACTCCCCACGAAACCCAGTAATACACGTACCCCGCTCGCACAGGGCCAATCGCGTGTGAAACTCCCCGCAAACCCCAGTAATAGACGTACCCCGCTCGCACAGGGCCAATCGTGTGTGAAACTCCCCACGAACCCCAGTAACACACGTACCCCGCTCGCACAGGGCCAATCGCGTGTGAAACTCCCCGCGAACCCCAGTAATACACGTACCCTGCTCGCACAGGCCCAATCGCGTGTGAAACTCCCCGCGAACCCCAGTAATAGACGTACCCCGCTCGCACAGGCCCAATCGCGTGTGAAACTCCCCGTGATCCCCAGTAATACACGTACCCCGCTCGCACAGGGCCAATCGCGTGTGAAACTCCTCACGAACCCCAGTAATACATGTATCCCGCTCGCACAGGGCCCATCGCGTGTGAAACTCCCCGCGAACCCCAGTAATACACGTGCCCCGCTCGCACAGGTCCAATCGCGTGTGAAACTCCCCGCGAACCCCAGTAATACAGTACCCCGCTCGCACAGGGCCAATCGCGTGTGAAACTCCCCGCGAACCCCAGTAATACACGTACCCCGCTCGCACAGGGCCCATCGCGTGTGAAACTCCCCGCGAACCCCAGTAATACATGTACCCAACTCGCACAGGGCCAATCGCGTGTGAAACTCCCCGCGAACCCCAGTACTACATGTACCCAACTCGCACAGGGCCAATTGCGTGTGAAACTCCCCGCGAACCCCAGTAATACACGTACCCCACTCGCACAGGCCCAATCGCGTGTGAAACTCCCCGCGAACCCCAGTAATACACGCACCCCACTCGCACAGGGCCAATTGCGTGTGAAACTCCTCACGAACCCCAGTAATACATGTATCCCGCTCGCACAGGGCCCATCGCGTGTGAAACTCCCCGCGAACCCCAGTAATACACGTACCCAACTCGCACAGGGCCAATCGCGCGTGAAACTCCCCGCGAACCCCAGTAATACACGTACCCTGCTCGCACAGGGCCAATCGCGTGTGAAACTCCCAGCGAACCCCAGTAATACACGTACCCCGCTCGCACATGGCCAGTCGCATGTGAAACTCCCAGTGAACCCCAGTAATACAGGTACCCCGCTCGCACAGGGCCAATCGCGTGTGAAACTCCACACAAACCCCAGTAATACACGTACCCCGCTCGCACATGGCCAGTCGCATGTGAAACTCCCCGCGAACCCCAGTAATACACATACCCCGCTCGCACAGGGCCAATCGCGTGTGAAACTCCTGCGAACCCCAGTAATACACGTACCCCACTCGCACAGGCCAATCTCGTGTAAAACTCCCCGCGAACCCCAGTAATACACGTACCCAACTCGCACAGGGCAATCGCGTGTGAAACTCCCCGCGAACCCCAGTAATACACGTACCCAACTCGCACAGGGCCAATCGCGTGTGAAACTCCCCGTGAACCCCAGTGATACACGTCCCCGCTCACACAGGGCCAATCGCGTGTGAAACTCCCCGCGAACCCCAGTAATACACGTACCCCGCTCGCACAGGGCCAATCGTGTGTGAAACTCCCCACGAAACCCAGTAATACACGTACCCCGCTCGCACAGGGCCAATCGCGTGTGAAACTCCCCGCAAACCCCAGTAATAGACGTACCCCGCTCGCACAGGGCCAATCGTGTGTGAAACTCCCCACGAACCCCAGTAACACACGTACCCCGCTCGCACAGGGCCAATCGCGTGTGAAACTCCCCGCGAACCCCAGTAATACACGTACCCCGCTCACACAGGCCCAATCACGTGTGAAACTCCCCGCGAACCCCAGTAATACACGTACCCCGCTCGCACAGGCCCAATCGCGTGTGAAACTCCCCGCGAACCCCAGTAATAGACGTACCCCGCTCGCACAGGCCCAATCGCGTGTGAAACTCCCCGCGATCCCCAGTAATACACGTACCCCGCTCGCACAGGGCCAATCGCGTGTGAAACTCCTCACGAACCCCAGTAATACATGTATCCCGCTCGCACAGGGCCCATCGCGTGTGAAACTCCCCGCGAACCCCAGTAATACACGTACCCCGCTCGCACAGGGCCAATCGCGTGTGAAACTCCCCGCGAACCCCAGTAATACAGTACCCCGCTCGCACAGGGCCAATCGCGTGTGAAACTCCCCGCGAACCCCAGTAATACACGTACCCCGCTCGCACAGGGCCCATCGCGTGTGAAACTCCCCGCGAACCCCAGTAATACACGCACCCCACTCGCACAGGGCCAATTGCGTGTGAAACTCCTCACGAACCCCAGTAATACATGTATCCCGCTCGCACAGGGCCCATCGCGTGTGAAACTCCCCGCGAACCCCAGTAATACACGTACCCAACTCGCACAGGGCCAATCGCGCGTGAAACTCCCCGCGAACCCCAGTAATACACGTACCCTGCTCGCACAGGGCCAATCGCGTGTGAAACTCCCAGCGAACCCCAGTAATACACGTACCCCGCTCGCACATGGCCAGTCGCATGTGAAACTCCCAGTGAACCCCAGTAATACAGGTACCCCGCTCGCACAGGGCCAATCGCGTGTGAAACTCCACACAAACCCCAGTAATACACGTACCCCGCTCGCACATGGCCAGTCGCATGTGAAACTCCCCGCGAACCCCAGTAATACACATACCCCGCTCGCACAGGGCCAATCGCGTGTGAAACTCCTGCGAACCCCAGTAATACACGTACCCCACTCGCACAGGCCAATCTCGTGTAAAACTCCCCGCGAACCCCAGTAATACACGTACCCAACTCGGACAGGGCAATCGCGTGTGAAACTCCCCGCGAACCCCAGTAATACACGTACCCAACTCGCACAGGGCCAATCGCGTGTGAAACTCCCCGTGAACCCCAGTGATACACGTCCCCGCTCACACAGGGCCAATCGCGTGTGAAACTCCCCGCGAACCCCAGTAATACACGTACCCCGCTCGCACAGGGCCAATCGTGTGTGAAACTCCCCACGAAACCCAGTAATACACGTACCCCGCTCGCACAGGGCCAATCGCGTGTGAAACTCCCCGCAAACCCCAGTAATAGACGTACCCCGCTCGCACAGGGCCAATCGTGTGTGAAACTCCCCACGAACCCCAGTAACACACGTACCCCGCTCGCACAGGGCCAATCGCGTGTGAAACTCCCCGCGAACCCCAGTAATACACGTACCCCGCTCACACAGGCCCAATCACGTGTGAAACTCCCCGCGAACCCCAGTAATACACGTACCCCGCTCGCACAGGCCCAATCGCGTGTGAAACTCCCCGCGAACCCCAGTAATAGACGTACCCCGCTCGCACAGGCCCAATCGCGTGTGAAACTCCCCGCGATCCCCAGTAATACACGTACCCCGCTCGCACAGGGCCAATCGCGTGTGAAACTCCTCACGAACCCCAGTAATACATGTATCCCGCTCGCACAGGGCCCATCGCGTGTGAAACTCCCCGCGAACCCCAGTAATACACGTACCCCGCTCGCACAGGGCCAATCGCGTGTGAAACTCCCCGCGAACCCCAGTAATACAGTACCCCGCTCGCACAGGGCCAATCGCGTGTGAAACTCCCCGCGAACCCCAGTAATACACGTACCCCGCTCGCACAGGGCCCATCGCGTGTGAAACTCCCCGCGAACCCCAGTAATACATGTACCCAACTCGCACAGGGCCAATCGCGTGTGAAACTCCCCGTGAACCCCAGTAATACACGTACCCTGCTCGCACAGGGCCAATCAAGTGTGAAACTCCCTGCGAACCCCAGTAATACACGTACCCTGCTCGGACAGGGCCAATCAAGTGTGAAACTCCCCGCGAACCCCAGTAATACACGTACCCCGCTCGCACAGGGCCAATCGCGTGTCAAACTCCCCGCGAACCCCAGTAATACACATACCCCACTCGCACAGGCCCAATCGCGTGTGAAACTCCCCGCGAACCCCAGTAATACACGTACCCCACTCGCACTGGGCCAATTGCGTGTGAAACACCCAGCGAACCCCAGTAATACACATACCCCGCTCGCACAGGGCCAATCGCATGTGAAACTCCCCGCGAACCCCAGTAATACACGTACCCCACTCGCACAGGCCCAATCGCGTGTGAAACTCCCCGCGAACCCCAGTAATACACGCACCCCACTCGCACAGGGCCAATTGCGTGTGAAACTCCTCACGAACCCCAGTAATACATGTATCCCGCTCGCACAGGGCCCATCGCGTGTGAAACTCCCCGCGAACCCCAGTAATACACGTACCCAACTCGCACAGGGCCAATCGCGTGTGAAACTCCCTGCGAACCCGAGTAATACACGTACCCCGCTCGCACAGGGCCAATCGCGTGTGAAACTCCCCGCGAACCCCAGTAATACAGTACCCCGCTCGCACAGGGCCAATCGCATGTGAAACACCCCGCGAACTCCAGTAATACACGTACCCCGCTCACACAGGGCCAATCGCGTGTGAAACTCCATGCAAACCCCAGTAATACACATACCCCGCTCGCACAGGGCCAATCGCGTGTGAAACTCCACACAAACCCCAGTAATACACGTACCCCGCTCGCACATGGCCAGTCGCATGTGAAACTCCCAGTGAACCCCAGTAATACACGTACCCCGCTCGCACAGGGCCAATCGCGTGTGAAACTCCCCACGAAACCCAGTAATACACATACCCCGCTCGCACAGGGTCAATTGCGTGTGAAACTCCCCGCGAACCCCAGTAATACACATACCCCGCTCGCACAGGGCCAATCGCGTGTGAAACTCCTGCGAACCCCAGTAATACTCGTACCCCGCTCGCACAACGCCAATCGCGTGTGAAACTCCCCGCGAACCCCAGTAATACAGTACCCCGCTCGCACAGGGCCAATCGCATGTGAAACACCCCGCGAACTCCAGTAATACACATACCCCGCTCGCACAGGGCCAATCGCGTGTGAAACTCCACACAAACCCCAGTAATACACGTACCCCGCTCGCACATGGCCAGTCGCATGTGAAACTCCCAGTGAACCCCAGTAATACACGTACCCCGCTCGCACAGGGCCAATCGCGTGTGAAACTCCCCACGAAACCCAGTAATACACGTACCCCACTCGCACAGGCCAATCTCGTGTAAAACTCCCCGCGAACCCCAGTAATACACGTACCCAACTCGCACAGGGCAATCGCGTGTGAAACTCCCCGCAAACCCCAGTAATACACGTACCCAACTCGCACAGGGCCAATCGCGTGTGAAACTCCCCGCGAACCCCAGTGATACACGTCCCCGCTCACACAGGGCCAATCGCGTGTGAAACTCCCCGCGAACCCCAGTAATACACGTACCCCGCTCGCACAGGGCCAATCGTGTGTGAAACTCCCCACGAAACCCAGTAATACACGTACCCCGCTAGCACAGGGCCAATCGCGTGTGAAACTCCCCGCAAACCCCAGTAATAGACGTACCCCGCTCGCACAGGGCCAATCGTGTGTGAAACTCCCCACGAACCCCAGTAACACACGTACCCCGCTCGCACAGGGCCAATCGCGTGTGAAACTCCCCGCGAACCCCAGTAATACACGTACCCCGCTCACACAGGCCCAATCACGTGTGAAACTCCCCACGAACCCCAGTAATACACGTACCCCGCTCGCACAGGCCCAATCGCGTGTGAAACTCCCCGCGAACCCCAGTAATAGACGTACCCCGCTCGCACAGGCCCAATCGCGTGTGAAACTCCCCGCGATCCCCAGTAATACACGTACCCCGCTCGCACAGGGCCAATCGCGTGTGAAACTCCTCACGAACCCCAGTAATACATGTATCCCGCTCGCACAGGGCCCATCGCGTGTGAAACTCCCCGCGAACCCCAGTAATACAGTACCCCGCTCGCACAGGGCCAATCGCGTGTGAAACTCCCCGCGAACCCCAGTAATACACGTACCCCGCTCGCACAGGGCCCATCGCGTGTGAAACTCCCCGCGAACCCCAGTAATACATGTACCCAACTCGCACAGGGCCAATCGCGTGTGAAACTCCCCGCGAACCCCAGTAATACACGTACCCTGCTCGCACAGGGCCAATCAAGTGTGAAACTCCCTGCGAACCCCAGTAATACACGTACCCTGCTCGCACAGGGCCAATCAAGTGTGAAACTCCCCGCGAACCCCAGTAATACACGTACCCCGCTCGCACAGGGCCAATCGCGTGTCAAACTCCCCGCGAACCCCAGTAATACACATACCCCACTCGCACAGGCCCAATCGCGTGTGAAACTCCCCGCGAACCCCAGTAATACACGTACCCCACTCGCACTGGGCCAATTGCGTGTGAAACACCCAGCGAACCCCAGTAATACACATACCCCGCTCGCACAGGGCCAATCGCATGTGAAACTCCCCGCGAACCCCAGTAATACACGTACCCCACTCGCACAGGCCCAATCGCGTGTGAAACTCCCCGCGAACCCCAGTAATACACGCACCCCACTCGCACAGGGCCAATTGCGTGTGAAACTCCTCACGAACCCCAGTAATACATGTATCCCGCTCGCACAGGGCCCATCGCGTGTGAAACTCCCCGCGAACCCCAGTAATACACGTACCCAACTCGCACAGGGCCAATCGCGTGTGAAACTCCCTGCGAACCCGAGTAATACACGTACCCCGCTCGCACAGGGCCAATCGCGTGTGAAACTCCCCGCGAACCCCAGTAATACAGTACCCCGCTCGCACAGGGCCAATCGCATGTGAAACACCCCGCGAACTCCAGTAATACACGTACCCCGCTCGCACAGGGCCAATCGCGTGTGAAACTCCATGCAAACCCCAGTAATACACATACCCCGCTCGCACAGGGCCAATCGCGTGTGAAACTCCACACAAACCCCAGTAATACACGTACCCCGCTCGCACATGGCCAGTCACATGTGAAACTCCCAGTGAACCCCAGTAATACACGTACCCCGCTCGCACAGGGCCAATCGCGTGTGAAACTCCCCACGAAACCCAGTAATACACATACCCCGCTCGCACAGGGTCAATTGCGTGTGAAACTCCCCGCGAACCCCAGTAATACACATACCCCGCTCGCACAGGGCCAATCGCGTGTGAAACTCCTGCGAACCCCAGTAATACTCGTACCCCGCTCGCACAACGCCAATCGCGTGTGAAACTCCCCGCGAACCCCAGTAATACACGTACCCAACTCGCACAGGGCCAATCGCGTGTGAAACTCCCCGCGAACCCCAGTGATACACGTCCCCGCTCACACAGGGCCAATCGCGTGTGAAACTCCCAGCGAACACCAGTAATACACGTACCCCGCTCGCACAGGGCCAATTGCGTGTGAAACTCCCCGCGAACCCCAGTAATACATGTACCCCATTCGCACAGGCCCAATCGCGTGTGAAACTCCCCGCGATCCCCAGTAATACACGTACCCCGCTCGCACAGGGCCAATCGCGTTTGAAACTCCTCACGAACCCCAGTAATACATGTATCCCGCTCTCACAGGGCCCATCGCGTGTGAAACTCCCCGCGAACCCCAGTAATACATGTACCCAACTCGCACAGGGCCAATTGCGTGTGAAACTCCCCGCGAACCCCAGTAATACACGTACCCCACTCGCACAGGCCCAATCGCGTGTGAAACTCCCCGCGAACCCCAGTAATACACGCACCCCACTCGCACAGGGCCAATTGCGTGTGAAACTCCTCACGAACCCGAGTAATACATGTATCCCGCTCGCACAGGGCCCATCGCGTGTGAAACTCCCCGCGAACCCCAGTAATACACGTACCCAACTCGCACAGGGCCAATCGCGCGTGAAACTCCCCGCGAACCCCAGTAATACACGTACCCTGCTCGCACAGGGCCAATCGCGTGTGAAACTCCCAGCGAACCCCAGTAATACACGTACCCCGCTCGCACATGGCCAGTCGCATGTGAAACTCCCAGTGAACCCCAGTAATACAGGTACCCCGCTCGCACAGGGCCAATCGCGTGTGAAACTCCACACAAACCCCAGTAATACACGTACCCCGCTCGCACATGGCCAGTCGCATGTGAAACTCCCCGCGAACCCCAGTAATACACATACCCCGCTCGCACAGGGCCAATCGCGTGTGAAACTCCTGCGAACCCCAGTAATACACGTACCCCACTCGCACAGGCCAATCTCGTGTAAAACTCCCCGCGAACCCCAGTAATACACGTACCCAACTCGCACAGGGCAATCGCGTGTGAAACTCCCCGCAAACCCCAGTAATACACGTACCCAACTCGCACAGGGCCAATCGCGTGTGAAACTCCCCGCGAACCCCAGTGATACACGTCCCCGCTCACACAGGGCCAATCGCGTGTGAAACTCCCCGCGAACCCCAGTAATACACGTACCCCGCTCGCACAGGGCCAATCGTGTGTGAAACTCCCCACGAAACCCAGTAATACACGTACCCCGCTCGCACAGGGCCAATCGCGTGTGAAACTCCCCGCAAACCCCAGTAATAGACGTACCCCGCTCGCACAGGGCCAATCGTGTGTGAAACTCCCCACGAACCCCAGTAACACACGTACCCCGCTCGCACAGGGCCAATCGAGTGTGAAACTCCCCGCGAACCCCAGTAATACACGTACCCCGCTCACACAGGCCCAATCACGTGTGAAACTCCCCGCGAACCCCAGTAATACACGTACCCCGCTCGCACAGGCCCAATCGCGTGTGAAACTCCCCGCGAACCCCAGTAATAGACGTACCCCGCTCGCACAGGCCCAATCGCGTGTGAAACTCCCCGCGATCCCCAGTAATACACGTACCCCACTCGCACAGGGCCAATCGCGTGTGAAACTCCTCACGAACCCCAGTAATACATGTATCCCGCTTGCACAGGGCCCATCGCGTGTGAAACTCCCCGCGAACCCCAGTAATACACGTACCCCGCTCGCACAGGGCCAATCGCGTGTGAAACTCCCCGCGAACCCCAGTAATACAGTACCCCGCTCGCACAGGGCCAATCGCGTGTGAAACTCCCCGCGAACCCCAGTAATACACGTACCCCGCTCGCACAGGGCCCATCGCGTGTGAAACTCCCCGCGAACCCCAGTAATACATGTACCCAACTCGCACAGGGCCAATCGCGTGTGAAACTCCCCGCGAACCCCAGTAATACACGTACCCTGCTCGCACAGGGCCAATCAAGTGTGAAACTCCCCGCGAACCCCAGTAATACACGTACCCTGCTCGCACAGGGCCAATCAAGTGTGAAACTCCCCGCGAACCCCAGTAATACACGTACCCCACTCGCACAGGCCCAATCGCGTGTGAAACTCCCCGCGAACCCCAGTAATACACGCACCCCACTCGCACAGGGCCAATTGTGTGTGAAACTCCTCATGAACCCCAGTAATACATGTATCCCGCTCGCACAGGGCCAATCGCGTGTGAAACTCCCTGCGAACCCGAGTAATACACGTACCCCGCTCGCACAGGGCCAATCGCGTGTGAAACTCCCCGCGAACCCCAGTAATACAGTACCCCGCTCGCACAGGGCCAATCGCATGTGAAACACCCCGCGAACTCCAGTAATACACGTACCCCGCTCGCACAGGGCCAATCGCGTGTGAAACTCCATGCAAACCCCAGTAATACACATACCCCGCTCGCACAGGGCCAATCGCGTGTGAAACTCCACACAAACCCCAGTAATACACGTACCCCGCTCGCACATGGCCAGTCGCATGTGAAACTCCCAGTGAACCCCAGTAATACACGTACCCCGCTCGCACAGGGCCAATCGCGTGTGAAACTCCCCACGAAACCCAGTAATACACGTACCCCGCTCGCACAGGGTCAATTGCGTGTGAAACTCCCCGCGAACCCCAGTAATACACATACCCCGCTCGCACAGGGCCAATCGCGTGTGAAACTCCTGCGAACCCCAGTAATACTCGTACCCCGCTCGCACAACGCCAATCGCGTGTGAAACTCCCCGCGAACCCCAGTAATACACGTACCCAACTCGCACAGGGCCAATCGCGTGTGAAACTCCCCGCGAACCCCAGTGATACACGTCCCCGCTCACACAGGGCCAATCGCGTGTGAAACTCCCAGAGAACCCCATTAATACACGTACCCCGCTCGCACAGGGCCAATCGTGTGTGAAACTCCCCACGAAACCCAGTAATACACGTACCCCGCTCGCACAGGGCCAATCGCGTGTGAAACTCCCCGCGAACCCCAGTAATAGACGTACCCCGCTCGCACAGGGCCAATCGTGTGTGAAACTCCCCGCGAACCCCAGTAATACACGTACCCCGCTCGCACAGGGCCTATCGTGTGTGAAACTCCCCGCGAAACCCAGTAATACACATACCCCGCTCGCACAGGGCCAATCGCGTGTGAAACTCCCTGCGAACCCCAGTAATAGACGTACCCCGCTCGCACAGGGCCAATCGTGTGTGAAACTCCCCGCGAACCCCAGTAACACACGTACCCCGCTCGCACAGGGCCAATCGCGTGTGAAACTCCCCGCGAACCCCAGTAATACACGTACCCCATTCGCACAGGCCCAATCGCGTGTGAAACTCCCCGCGATCCCCAGTAATACACGTACCCCGCTCGCACAGGGCCAATCGCGTTTGAAACTCCTCACGAACCCCAGTAATACATGTATCCCGCTCGCACAGGGCCCATCGCGTGTGAAACTCCCCGCGGACCCCAGTAATACATGTACCCAACTCGCACAGGGCCAATCGCGTGTGAAACTCCCCGCGAACCCCAGTAATACACGTACCCCACTCGCACAGGCCCAATCGCGTGTGAAACTCCCCGCGAACCCCAGTAATACACGCACCCCACTCGCACAGGGCCAATTGCGTGTGAAACTCCTCACGAACCCCAGTAATACCTGTATCCCGCTCGCACAGGGCCCATCGCGTGTGAAACTCCCCGCGAACCCCAGTAATACACGTACCCAACTCGCACAGGGCCAATCGCGTGTGAAACTCCCTGCGAACCCGAGTAATACACATACCCCACTCGCACAGGTCCAATCGCGTGTGAAACTCCCCGCGAACCCCAGTAATACACGTACCCCGCTCGCACAGGGCCAATTGTGTGTGAAACACCCTGCGAACCCCAGTAATACACATACCCCGCTCGCACAGGGCCAATCGCGTGTGAAACTCCCCGCGAACCCCAGTAATACACGTACCCCACTCGCACAGGCCCAATCGCGTGTGAAACTCCCCGCGAACCCCAGTAATACACGCACCCCACTCGCACAGGGCCAATTGCGTGTGAAACTCCTCACGAACCCCAGTAATACATGTATCCCGCTCGCACAGGGCCCATCGCGTGTGAAACTCCCCGCGAACCCCAGTAATACACGTACCCAACTCGCACAGGGCCAATCGCGTGTGAAACTCCCTGCGAACCCGAGTAATACACGTACCCCGCTCGCACAGGGCCAATCGCGTGTGAAACTCCCCGCGAACCCCAGTAATACAGTACCCCGCTCGCACAGGGCCAATCGCATGTGAAACACCCCGCGAACTCCAGTAATACACGTACCCCGCTCGCACAGGGCCAATCGCGTGTGAAACTCCATGCAAACCCCAGTAATACACATACCCCGCTCGCACAGGGCCAATCGCGTGTGAAACTCCACACAAACCCCAGTAATACACGTACCCCGCTCGCACATGGCCAGTCGCATGTGAAACTCCCAGTGAACCCCAGTAATACACGTACCCCGCTCGCACAGGGCCAATCGCGTGTGAAACTCCCCACGAAACCCAGTAATACACATACCCCGCTCGCACAGGGTCAATTGCGTGTGAAACTCCCCGCGAACCCCAGTAATACACATACCCCGCTCGCACAGGGCCAATCGCGTGTGAAACTCCTGCGAACCCCAGTAATACTCGTACCCCGCTCGCACAACGCCAATCGCGTGTGAAACTCCCCGCGAACCCCAGTAATACACGTACCCAACTCGCACAGGGCCAATCGCGTGTGAAACTCCCCGCGAACCCCAGTGATACACGTCCCCGCTCACACAGGGCCAATCGCGTGTGAAACTCCCAGCGAACACCAGTAATACACGTACCCCGCTCGCACAGGGCCAATTGCGTGTGAAACTCCCCGCGAACCCCAGTAATACATGTACCCCATTCGCACAGGCCCAATCGCGTGTGAAACTCCCCGCGATCCCCAGTAATACACGTACCCCGCTCGCACAGGGCCAATCGCGTTTGAAACTCCTCACGAACCCCAGTAATACATGTATCCCGCTCTCACAGGGCCCATCGCGTGTGAAACTCCCCGCGAACCCCAGTAATACATGTACCCAACTCGCACAGGGCCAATTGCGTGTGAAACTCCCCGCGAACCCCAGTAATACACGTACCCCACTCGCACAGGCCCAATCGCGTGTGAAACTCCCCGCGAACCCCAGTAATACACGCACCCCACTCGCACAGGGCCAATTGCGTGTGAAACTCCTCACGAACCCCAGTAATACATGTATCCCGCTCGCACAGGGCCCATCGCGTGTGAAACTCCCCGCGAACCCCAGTAATACACGTACCCAACTCGCACAGGGCCAATCGCGCGTGAAACTCCCCGCGAACCCCAGTAATACACGTACCCTGCTCGCACAGGGCCAATCGCGTGTGAAACTCCCAGCGAACCCCAGTAATACACGTACCCCGCTCGCACATGGCCAGTCGCATGTGAAACTCCCAGTGAACCCCAGTAATACAGGTACCCCGCTCGCACAGGGCCAATCGCGTGTGAAACTCCACACAAACCCCAGTAATACACGTACCCCGCTCGCACATGGCCAGTCGCATGTGAAACTCCCCGCGAACCCCAGTAATACACATACCCCGCTCGCACAGGGCCAATCGCGTGTGAAACTCCTGCGAACCCCAGTAATACACGTACCCCACTCGCACCGGCCAATCTCGTGTAAAACTCCCCGCGAACCCCAGTAATACACGTACCCAACTCGCACAGGGCAATCGCGTGTGAAACTCCCCGCGAACCCCAGTAATACACGTACCCAACTCGCACAGGGCCAATCGCGTGTGAAACTCCCCGCGAACCCCAGTGATACACGTCCCCGCTCACACAGGGCCAATCGCGTGTGAAACTCCCCGCGAACCCCAGTAATACACGTACCCCGCTCGCACAGGGCCAATCGTGTGTGAAACTCCCCACGAAACCCAGTAATACACGTACCCCGCTCGCACAGGGCCAATCGCGTGTGAAACTCCCCGCAAACCCCAGTAATAGACGTACCCCGCTCGCACAGGGCCAATCGTGTGTGAAACTCCCCACGAACCCCAGTAACACACGTACCCCGCTCGCACAGGGCCAATCGAGTGTGAAACTCCCCGCGAACCCCAGTAATACACGTACCCCGCTCACACAGGCCCAATCACGTGTGAAACTCCCCGCGAACCCCAGTAATACACGTACCCCGCTCGCACAGGCCCAATCGCGTGTGAAACTCCCCGCGAACCCCAGTAATAGACGTACCCCGCTCGCACAGGCCCAATCGCGTGTGAAACTCCCCGCGATCCCCAGTAATACACGTACCCCGCTCGCACAGGGCCAATCGCGTGTGAAACTCCTCACGAACCCCAGTAATACATGTATCCCGCTTGCACAGGGCCCATTGCGTGTGAAACTCCCCGCGAACCCCAGTAATACACGTACCCCGCTCGCACAGGGCCAATCGCGTGTGAAACTCCCCGCGAACCCCAGTAATACAGTACCCCGCTCGCACAGGGCCAATCGCGTGTGAAACTCCCCGCGAACCCCAGTAATACACGTACCCCGCTCGCACAGGGCCCATCGCGTGTGAAACTCCCCGCGAACCCCAGTAATACATGTACCCAACTCGCACAGGGCCAATCGCGTGTGAAACTCCCCGCGAACCCCAGTAATACACGTACCCTGCTCGCACAGGGCCAATCAAGTGTGAAACTCCCCGCGAACCCCAGTAATACACGTACCCTGCTCGCACAGGGCCAATCAAGTGTGAAACTCCCCGCGAACCCCAGTAATACACGTACCCCGCTCGCACAGGGCCAATCGCGTGTCAAACTCCCCGCGAACCCCAGTAATACACATACCCCACTCGCACAGGCCCAATCGCGTGTGAAACTCCCCGCGAACCCCAGTAATACACGTACCCCGCTCGCACAGGGCCAATTGCGTGTGAAACACCCTGCGAACCCCAGTAATACACATACCCCGCTCGCACAGGGCCAATCGCGTGTGAAACTCCCCGCGAACCCCAGTAATACACGTACCCCACTCGCACAGGCCCAATCGCGTGTGAAACTCCCCGCGAACCCCAGTAATACACGCACCCCACTCGCACAGGGCCAATTGTGTGTGAAACTCCTCACGAACCCCAGTAATACATGTATCCCGCTCGCACAGGGCCCATCGCGTGTGAAACTCCCCGCGAACCCCAGTAATACACGTACCCAACTCGCACAGGGCCAATCGCGTGTGAAACTCCCTGCGAACCCGAGTAATACACGTACCCCGCTCGCACAGGGCCAATCGCGTGTGAAACTCCCCGCGAACCCCAGTAATACAGTACCCCGCTCGCACAGGGCCAATCGCATGTGAAACACCCCGCGAACTCCAGTAATACACGTACCCCGCTCGCACAGGGCCAATCGCGTGTGAAACTCCATGCAAACCCCAGTAATACACATACCCCGCTCGCACAGGGCCAATCGCGTGTGAAACTCCACACAAACCCCAGTAATACACGTACCCCGCTCGCACATGGCCAGTCGCATGTGAAACTCCCTGTGAACCCCAGTAATACACGTACCCCGCTCGCACAGGGCCAATCGCGTGTGAAACTCCCCACGAAACCCAGTAATACACGTACCCCGCTCGCACAGGCTCAATTGCGTGTGAAACTCCCCGCGAACCCCAGTAATACACATACCCCGCTCGCACAGGGCCAATCGCGTGTGAAACTCCTGCGAACCCCAGTAATACTCGTACCCCGCTCGCACAACGCCAATCGCGTGTGAAACTCCCCGCGAACCCCAGTAATACACGTACCCAACTCGCACAGGGCCAATCGCGTGTGAAACTCCCCGCGAACCCCAGTGATACACGTCCCCGCTCACACAGGGCCAATCGCGTGTGAAACTCCCAGCGAACCCCAGTAATACACGTACCCCGCTCGCACAGGGCCAATCGTGTGTGAAACTCCCCACGAAACCCAGTAATACACGTACCCCGCTCGCACAGGGCCAATCGCGTGTGAAACTCCCCGCGAACCCCAGTAATAGACGTACCCCGCTCGCACAGGGCCAATCGTGTGTGAAACTCCCCACGAACCCCAGTAACACACGTACCCCGCTCGCACAGGGCCAATCGCGTGTGAAACTCCCCGCGAACCCCAGTAATACACGTACCCCGCTCGCACAGGGCCTATCGTGTGTGAAACTCCCCACGAAACCCAGTAATACACATACCCCGCTCGCACAGGGCCAATCGCGTGTGAAACTCCCCGCGAACCCCAGTAATAGACGTACCCAGCTCGCACAGGGCCAATCGTGTGTGAAACTCCCCACGAACCCCAGTAACACACGTACCCCGCTCGCACAGGGCCAATCGCGTGTGAAACTCCCCGCGAACCCCAGTAATACACGTACCCCATTCGCACAGGCCCAATCGCGTGTGAAACTCCCCGCGATCCCCAGTAATACACGTACCCCGCTCGCACAGGGCCAATCGCGTTTGAAACTCCTCACGAACCCCAGTAATACATGTATCCCGCTCGCACAGGGCCCATCGCGTGTGAAACTCCCCGCGGACCCCAGTAATACATGTACCCAACTCGCACAGGGCCAATCGTGTGTGAAACTCCCCGCGAACCCCAGTAATACACGTACCCCACTCGCACAGGCCCAATCGCGTGTGAAACTCCCCGCGAACCCCAGTAATACACGGACCCCACTCGCAAAGGGCCAATTGCGTGTGAAACTCCTCACGAACCCCAGTAATACCTGTATCCCGCTCGCACAGGGCCCATCGCGTGTGAAACTCCCCGCGAACCCCAGTAATACACGTACCCAACTCGCACAGGGCCAATCGCGTGTGAAACTCCCTGCGAACCCGAGTAATACACATAACCCACTCGCACAGGCCCAATCGCGTGTGAAACTCCCCGCGAACCCCAGTAATACACGTACCCCGCTCGCACAGGGCCAATTGTGTGTGAAACACCCTGCGAACCCCAGTAATACACATACCCCGCTCGCACAGGGCCAATCGCGTGTGAAACTCCCCGCGAACCCCAGTAATACACGTACCCCACTCACACAGGCCCAATCGCGTGTGAAACTCCCCGCGAACCCCAGTAATACACGCACCCCACTCGCACAGGGCCAATTGCGTGTGAAACTCCTCACGAACCCCAGTAATACATGTATCCCGCTCGCACAGGGCCCATCGCGTGTGAAACTCCCCGCGAACCCCAGTAATACACGTACCCAACTCGCACAGGGCCAATCGCGTGTGAAACTCCCTGCGAACCCGAGTAATACACGTACCCCGCTCGCACAGGGCCAATCGCGTGTGAAACTCCCCGCGAACCCCAGTAATACAGTACCCCGCTCGCACAGGGCCAATCGCATGTGAAACACCCCGCGAACTCCAGTAATACACGTACCCCGCTCGCACAGGGCCAATCGCGTGTGAAACTCCATGCAAACCCCAGTAATACACATACCCCGCTCGCACAGGCCCAATCGCGTGTGAAACTCCCCGCGATCCCCAGTAATACACGTACCCCGCTCGCACAGGGCCAATCGCGTTTGAAACTCCTCACGAACCCCAGTAATACATGTATCCCGCTCGCACAGGGCCCATCGCGTGTGAAACTCCCCGCGAACCCCAGTAATACATGTACCCAACTCGCACAGGGCCAATTGCGTGTGAAACTCCCCGCGAACCCCAGTAATACACGTACCCCACTCGCACAGGCCCAATTGCGTGTGAAACTCCTCACGAACCCCAGTAATACATGTATCCCGCTCGCACAGGGCCCATCGCGTGTGAAACTCCCCGCGAACCCCAGTGATACACGTACCCAACTCGCACAGGGCCAATCGCGCGTGAAACTCCCAGTGAACCCCAGTAATACACGTACCCTGCTCGCACAGGGCCAATCGCGTGTGAAACTCCCAGCGAACCCCAGTAATACACGTACCCCGCTCGCACATGGCCAGTCGCATGTGAAACTCCCAGTGAACCCCAGTAATACAGGTACCCCGCTCGCACAGGGCCAATCGCGTGTGAAACTCCACACAAACCCCAGTAATACACGTACCCCGCTCGCACATGGCCAGTCGCATGTGAAACTCCTGCGAACCCCAGTAATACACGTACCCCACTCGCACAGGCCAATCTCGTGTAAAACTCCCCGCGAACCCCAGTAATACACGTACCCAACTCGCACAGGGCAATCGCGTGTGAAACTCCCCGCGAACCCCAGTAATACACGTACCCAACTCGCACAGGGCCAATCGCGTGTGAAACTCCCCGCGAACCCCAGTGATACACGTCCCCGCTCACACAGGGCCAATCGCTTGTGAAACTCCCCGCGAACCCCAATAATACACGTACCCCGCTCGCACAGGGCCAATCGTGTGTGAAACTCCCCACGAAACCCAGTAATACACGTACCCCGCTCGCACAGGGCCAATCGCGTGTGAAACTCCCCGCAAACCCCAGTAATAGACGTACCCCGCTCGCACAGGGCCAATCGTGTGTGAAACTCCCCACGAACCCCAGTAACACACGTACCCCGCTCGCACAGGGCCAATCGCGTGTGAAACTCCCCGCGAACCCCAGTAATACACGTACCCCGCTCACACAGGCCCAATCACGTGTGAAACTCCCCGCGAACCCCAGTAATACACGTACCCCGCTCGCACAGGCCCAATCGCGTGTGAAACTCCCCGCGATCCCCAGTAATACACGTACCCCGCTCGCACAGGGCCAATCGCGTGTGAAACTCCTCACGAACCCCAGTAATACATGTATCCCGCTCGCACAGGGCCCATCGCGTGTGAAACTCCCCGCGAACCCCAGTAATACACGTACCCCGCTCGCACAGGGCCAATCGCGTGTGAAACTCCCCGCGAACCCCAGTAATACAGTACCCCGCTCGCACAGGGCCAATCGCGTGTGAAACTCCCCGCGAACCCCAGTAATACACGTACCCCGCTCGCACAGGGCCCATCGCGTGTGAAACTCCCCGCGAACCCCAGTAATACATGTACCCAACTCGCACAGGGCCAATCGCGTGTGAAACTCCCCGCGAACCCCAGTAATACACGTACCCTGCTCGCACAGGGCCAATCGCGTGTGAAACTCCCCGCGAACCCCAGTAATACACGTACCCCGCTCACACAGGCCCAATCACGTGTGAAACTCCCCGCGAACCCCAGTAATACACGTACCCCGCTCGCACAGGCCCAATCGCGTGTGAAACTCCCCGCGATCCCCAGTAATACACGTACCCCGCTCGCACAGGGCCAATCGCGTGTGAAACTCCTCACGAACCCCAGTAATACATGTATCCCGCTCGCACAGGGCCCATCGCGTGTGAAACTCCCAGCGAACCCCAGTAATACACGTACCCCGCTCGCACAGGGCCAATCGCGTGTGAAACTCCCCGCGAACCCCAGTAATACAGTACCCCGCTCGCACAGGGCCAATCGCGTGTGAAACTCCCCGCGAACCCCAGTAATACACGTACCCCGCTCGCACAGGGCCCATCGCGTGTGAAACTCCCCGCGAACCCCAGTAATACATGTACCCAACTCGCACAGGGCCAATCGCGTGTGAAACTCCCCGCGAACCCCAGTAATACACGTACCCTGCTCGCACAGGGCCAATCAAGTGTGAAACTCCCCGCGAACCCCAGTAATACACGTAGCCTGCTCGCACAGGGCCAATCAAGTGTGAAACTCCCCGCGAACCCCAGTAATACACGTACCCCGCTCGCACAGGGCCAATCGCGTGTCAAACTCCCCGCGAACCCCAGTAATACACATACCCCACTCGCACAGGCCCAATCGCGTGTGAAACTCCCCGCGAACCCCAGTAATACACGTACCCCGCTCGCACAGGGCCAATTGCGTGTGAAACACCCTGCGAACCCCAGTAATACACATACCCCGCTCGCACAGGGCCAATCGCGTGTGAAACTCCCCGCGAACCCCAGTAATACACGTACCCCACTCGCACAGGCCCAATCGCGTGTGAAACTCCCCGCGAACCCCAGTAATACATGCACCCCACTCGCACAGGGCCAATTGTGTGTGAAACTCCTCACGAACCCCAGTAATACATGTATCCCGCTCGCACAGGGCCCATCGCGTGTGAAACTCCCCGCGAACCCCAGTAATACACGTACCCAACTCGCACAGGGCCAATCGCGTGTGAAACTCCCTGCGAACCCGAGTAATACACGTACCCCGCTCGCACAGGGCCAATCGTGTGTGAAACTCCCCGCGAACCCCAGTAATACAGTACCCCGCTCGCACAGGGCCAATCGCATGTGAAACACCCCGCGAACTCCAGTAATACACGTACCCCGCTCGCACAGGGCCAATCGCGTGTGAAACTCCATGCAAACCCCAGTAATACACATACCCCGCTCGCACAGGGCCAATCGCGTGTGAAACTCCACACAAACCCCAGTAATACACGTACCCCGCTCGCACATGGCCAGTCGCATGTGAAACTCCCAGTGAACCCCAGTAATACACGTACCCCGCTCGCACAGGGCCAATCGCGTGTGAAACTCCCCACGAAACCCAGTAATACACGTACCCCGCTCGCACAGGGTCAATTGCGTGTGAAACTCCCCGCGAACCCCAGTAATACACATACCCCGCTCGCACAGGGCCAATCGCGTGTGAAACTCCTGCGAACCCCAGTAATACTCGTACCCCGCTCGCACATGGCCAGTCGCATGTGAAACTCCCAGTGAACCCCAGTAATACACGTACCCCACTCGCACAGGGCAAATCACGTGTGAAACTCCCCACGAAACCCAGTAATACACATACCCCGCTCGCACAGGGTCAATTGCGTGTGAAACTCCCCGCGAACCCCAGTAATACACATACCCCGCTCGCACAGGGCCAATCGCGTGTGAAACTCCTGCGAACCCCAGTAATACTCGTACCCCGCTCGCACAACGCCAATCGCGTGTGAAACTCCCTGCGAACCCCAGTAATACACGTACCCAACTCGCACAGGGCCAATCGCGTGTGAAGCTCCCCGCGAACCCCAGTGATACACGTCCCCGCTCACACAGGGCCAATCGCGTGTGAAACTCCCAGCGAACCCCAGTAATACACGTACCCCGCTCGCACAGGGCCAATCGTATGTGAAACTCCCCACGAAACCCAGTAATACACGTACCCCGCTCGCACAGGGCCAATCGCGTGTGAAACTCCCCGCGAACCCCAGTAATAGACGTACCCCGCTCACACAGGGCCAATCGTGTGTGAAACTCCCCACGAACCCCAGTAACACACGTACCCCGCTCGCACAGGGCCAATCGCGTGTGAAACTCCCCGCGAACCCCAGTAATACACGTACCCCGCTCGCACAGGGCCAATCGTGTGTGAAACTCTCCACGAAACCCAGTAATACACATACCCCGCTCGCACAGGGCCAACCGCGTGTGAAACTCCCCGCGAACCCCAGTAATAGACGTACCCCGCTCGCACAGGGCCAATCGTGTGTGAAACTCCCCACGAACCCCAGTAACACACGTACCCCGCTCGCACAGGGCCAATCGCGTGTGAAACTCCCCGCGAACCCCAGTAATACACGTACCCCATTCGCACAGGCCCAATCGCGTGTGAAACTCCCCGCGATCCCCAGTAATACACGTACCCCGCTCGCACAGGGCCAATCGCGTTTGAAACTCCTCACGAACCCCAGTAATACATGTATCCCGCTCGCACAGGGCCCATCGCGTGTGAAACTCCCCGCGGACCCCAGTAATACATGTACCCAACTCGCACAGGGCCAATCGCGTGTGAAACTCCCCGCGAACCCCAGTAATACACGTACCCCACTCGCACAGGCCCAATCGCGTGTGAAACTCCCCGCGAACCCCAGTAATACACGCACCCCACTCGCACAGGGCCAATTGCGTGTGAAACTCCTCACGAACCCCAGTAATACCTGTATCCCGCTCGCACAGGGCCCATCGCGTGTGAAACTCCCCGCGAACCCCAGTAATACACGTACCCAACTCGCACAGGGCCAATCGCGTGTGAAACTCCCTGCGAACCCGAGTAATACACGTACCCCGCTCGCACAGGGCCAATCGCATGTGAAACTCCCAGTGAACCCCAGTAATACAGGTACCCCGCTCGCACAGGGCCAATCGCGTGTGAAACTCCACACAAACCCCAGTAATACACGTACCCCGATCGCACATGGACAGTCGCATTTGAAACTCCCAGTGAACCCCAGTAATACAGGTTCCCCGCTCGCACAGGGCCAATCGCGTGTGAAACTCCCCACGAAACCCAGTAATACACGTACCCCACTCGCACAGGCCCAATCGCGTGTGAAACTCCCCGCGAACCCCAGTAATACACGCACCCCACTCGCACAGGGCCAATTGCGTGTGAAACTCCTCACGAACCCCAGTAATACATGTATCCCGCTCGCACAGGGCCCATCGCATGTGAAACTCCCCGCGAACCCCAGTAATACACGTACCCAACTCGCACAGGGCCAATCGCGTGTGAAACTCCCTGCGAACCCGAGTAATACACGTACCCCGCTCGCACAGGGCCAATCGCGTGTGAAACTCCCCGCGAACCCCAGTAATACAGTACCCCGCTCGCACAGGGCCAATCGCATGTGAAACACCCCGCGAACTCCAGTAATACACGTACCCCGCTCGCACAGGGCCAATCGCGTGTGAAACTCCATGCAAACCCCAGTAATACACATACCCCGCTCGCACAGGGCCAATCGCGTGTGAAACTCCACACAAACCCCAGTAATACACGTACCCCGCTCGCACATGGCCAGTCGCATGTGAAACTCCCAGTGAACCCCAGTAATACACGTACCCCGCTCGCACAGGGCCAATCGCGTGTGAAACTCCCCACGAAACCCAGTAATACACATACCCCGCTCGCACAGGGTCAATTGCGTGTGAAACTCCCCGCGAACCCCAGTAATACACATACCCCGCTCGCACAGGGCCAATCGCGTGTGAAACTCCTGCGAACCCCAGTAATACTCGTACCCCGCTCGCACAACGCCAATCGCGTGTGAAACTCCCCGCGAACCCCAGTAATACACGTACCCAACTCGCACAGGGCCAATCGCGTGTGAAACTCCCCGCGAACCCCAGTGATACACGTCCCCGCTCACACAGGGCCAATCGCGTGTGAAACTCCCAGCGAACCCCAGTAATACACGTACCCCGCTCGCACAGGGCCAATTGCGTGTGAAACTCCCCGCGAACCCCAGTAATACATGTACCCCATTCGCACAGGCCCAATCGCGTGTGAAACTCCCCGCGATCCCCAGTAATACACGTACCCCGCTCGCACAGGGCCAATCGCGTTTGAAACTCCTCACGAACCCCAGTAATACATGTATCCCGCTCGCACAGGGCCCATCGCGTGTGAAACTCCCCGCGAACCCCAGTAATACATGTACCCAACTCGCACAGGGCCAATTGCGTGTGAAACTCCCCGCGAACCCCAGTAATACACGTACCCCACTCGCACAGGCCCAATCGCGTGTGAAACTCCCCGCGAACCCCAGTAATACACGCACCCCACTCGCACAGGGCCAATTGCGTGTGAAACTCCTCACGAACCCCAGTAATACATGTATCCCGCTCGCACAGGGCCCATCGCGTGTGAAACTCCCCGCGAACCCCAGTGATACACGTACCCAACTCGCACAGGGCCAATCGCGCGTGAAACTCCCAGTGAACCCCAGTAATACACGTACCCTGCTCGCACAGGGCCAATCGCGTGTGAAACTCCCAGCGAACCCCAGTAATACACGTACCCCGCTCGGACATGGCCAGTCGCATGTGAAACTCCCAGTGAACCCCAGTAATACAGGTACCCCGCTCGCACAGGGCCAATCGCGTGTGAAACTCCACACAAACCCCAGTAATACACGTACCCCGCTCGCACATGGCCAGTCGCATGTGAAACTCCCCGCGAACCCCAGTAATACACATACCCCGCTCGCACAGGGCCAATCGCGTGTGAAACTCCTGCGAACCCCAGTAATACACGTACCCCACTCGCACAGGCCAATCTCGTGTAAAACTCCCCGCGAACCCCAGTAATACACGTACCCAACTCGCACAGGGCAATCGCGTGTGAAACTCCCCGCGAACCCCAGTAATACACGTACCCCGCTCGCACAGGGCCAATCGCGTGTGAAACTCCCCGCGAACCCCAGTAATACACGTACCCCATTCGCACAGGCCCAATCGCGTGTGAAACTCCCCGCGATCCCCAGTAATACACGTACCCCGCTCGCACAGGGCCAATCGCGTTTGAAACTCCTCACGAACCCCAGTAATACATGTATCCCGCTCGCACAGGGCCCATCGCGTGTGAAACTCCCCGCGGACCCCAGTAATACATGTACCCAACTCGCACAGGGCCAATCGCGTGTGAAACTCCCCGCGAACCCCAGTAATACACGTACCCCACTCGCACAGGCCCAATCGCGTGTGAAACTCCCCGCGAACCCCAGTAATACACGCACCCCACTCGCACAGGGCCAATTGCGTGTGAAACTCCTCACGAACCCCAGTAATACCTGTATCCCGCTCGCACAGGGCCCATCGCGTGTGAAACTCCCCGCGAACCCCAGTAATACACGTACCCAACTCGCACAGGGCCAATCGCGTGTGAAACTCCCTGCGAACCCGAGTAATACACGTACCCAACTCGCACAGGGCCAATCGCGCGTGAAACTCCCAGTGAACCCCAGTAATACACGTACCCTGCTCGCACAGGGCCAATCGCGTGTGAAACTCCCAGCGAACCCCAGTAATACACGTACCCCGCTCGGACATGGCCAGTCGCATGTGAAACTCCCAGTGAACCCCAGTAATACAGGTACCCCGCTCGCACAGGGCCAATCGCGTGTGAAACTCCACACAAACCCCAGTAATACACGTACCCCGCTCGCACATGGCCAGTCGCATGTGAAACTCCCCGCGAACCCCAGTAATACACATACCCCGCTCGCACAGGGCCAATCGCGTGTGAAACTCCTGCGAACCCCAGTAATACACGTACCCCACTCGCACAGGCCAATCTCGTGTAAAACTCCCCGCGAACCCCAGTAATACACGTACCCAACTCGCACAGGGCAATCGCGTGTGAAACTCCCCGCGAACCCCAGTAATACACGTACCCCGCTCGCACAGGGCCAATCGCGTGTGAAACTCCCCGCGAACCCCAGTAATACACGTACCCCATTCGCACAGGCCCAATCGCGTGTGAAACTCCCCGCGATCCCCAGTAATACACGTACCCCGCTCGCACAGGGCCCATCGCGTGTGAAACTCCCCGCGAACCCCAGTAATACATGTACCCAACTCGCACAGGGCCAATCGCGTGTGAAACTCCCCGCTAACCCCAGTAATACACGTACCCTGCTCGCACAGGGCCAATCAAGTGTGAAACTCCCCGCGAACCCCAGTAATACACGTACCCTGCTCGCACAGGGCCAATCAAGTGTGAAACTCCCCGCGAACCCCAGTAATACACGTACCCCGCTCGCACAGGGCCAATCGCGTGTCAAACTCCCCGCGAACCCCAGTAATACACATACCCCACTCGCACAGGCCCAATCGCGTGTGAAACTCCCCGCGAACCCCAGTAATACACGTACCCCGCTCGCACAGGGCCAATTGCGTGTGAAACACCCTGCGAACCCCAGTAATACACATACCCCGCTCGCACAGGGCCAATCGCGTGTGAAACTCCCCGCGAACCCCAGTAATACACGTACCCCACTCGCACAGGCCCAATCGCGTGTGAAACTCCCCGCGAACCCCAGTAATACATGCACCCCACTCGCACAGGGCCAATTGTGTGTGAAACTCCTCACGAACCCCAGTAATACATGTATCCCGCTCGCACAGGGCCCATCGCGTGTGAAACTCCCCGCGAACCCCAGTAATACACGTACCCAACTCGCACAGGGCCAATCGCGTGTGAAACTCCCTGCGAACCCGAGTAATACACGTACCCCGCTCGCACAGGGCCAATCGCGTGTGAAACTCCCCGCGAACCCCAGTAATACAGTACCCCGCTCGCACAGGGCCAATCGCATGTGAAACACCCCGCGAACTCCAGTAATACACGTACCCCGCTCGCACAGGGCCAATCGCGTGTGAAACTCCATGCAAACCCCAGTAATACACATACCCCGCTCGCACAGGGCCAATCGCGTGTGAAACTCCACACAAACCCCAGTAATACACGTACCCCGCTCGCACATGGCCAGTCGCATGTGAAACTCCCAGTGAACCCCAGTAATACACGTACCCCGCTCGCACAGGGCCAATCGCGTGTGAAACTCCCCACGAAACCCAGTAATACACGTACCCCGCTCGCACAGGGTCAATTGCGTGTGAAACTCCCCGCGAACCCCAGTAATACACATACCCCGCTCGCACAGGGCCAATTGCGTGTGAAACTCCTGCGAACCCCAGTAATACTCGTACCCCGCTCGCACATGGCCAGTCGCATGTGAAACTCCCAGTGAACCCCAGTAATACACGTACCCCACTCGCACAGGGCCAATCGCGTGTGAAACTCCCCACGAAACCCAGTAATACACATACCCCGCTCGCACAGGGTCAATTGCGTGTGAAACTCCCCGCGAACCCCAGTAATACACATACCCCGCTCGCACAGGGCCAATCGCGTGTGAAACTCCTGTGAACCCCAGTAATACTCGTACCCCGCTCGCACAACGCCAATCGCGTGTGAAACTCCCCGCGAACCCCAGTAATACACGTACCCAACTCGCACAGGGCCAATCGCGTGTGAAGCTCCCCGCGAACCCCAGTGATACACGTCCCCGCTCACACAGGGCCAATCGCGTGTGAAACTCCCAGCGAACCCCAGTAATACACGTACCCCGCTCGCACAGGGCCAATCGTATGTGAAACTCCCCACGAAACCCAGTAATACACGTACCCCGCTCGCACAGGGCCAATCGCGTGTGAAACTCCCCGCGAACCCCAGTAATAGACGTACCCCGCTCACACAGGGCCAATCGTGTGTGAAACTCCCCACGAACCCCAGTAACACACGTACCCCGCTCGCACAGGGCCAATCGCGTGTGAAACTCCCCGCCAACCCCAGTAATACACGTACCCCGCTCGCACAGGGCCAATCGTGTGTGAAACTCTCCACGAAACCCAGTAATACACATACCCCGCTCGCACAGGGCCAACCGCGTGTGAAACTCCCCGCGAACCCCAGTAATAGACGTACCCCGCTCGCACAGGGCCAATCGTGTGTGAAACTCCCCACGAACCCCAGTAACACACGTACCCCGCTCGCACAGGGCCAATCGCGTGTGAAACTCCCCGCGAACCCCAGTAATACACGTACCCCATTCGCACAGGCCCAATCGCGTGTGAAACTCCCCGCGATCCCCAGTAATACACGTACCCCGCTCGCACAGGGCCAATCGCGTTTGAAACTCCTCACGAACCCCAGTAATACATGTATCCCGCTCGCACAGGGCCCATCGCGTGTGAAACTCCCCGCGGACCCCAGTAATACATGTACCCAACTCGCACAGGGCCAATCGCGTGTGAAACTCCCCGCGAACCCCAGTAATACACGTACCCCACTCGCACAGGCCCAATCGCGTGTGAAACTCCCCGCGAACCCCAGTAATACACGCACCCCACTCGCACAGGGCCAATTGCGTGTGAAACTCCTCACGAACCCCAGTAATACCTGTATCCCGCTCGCACAGGGCCCATCGCGTGTGAAACTCCCCGCGAACCCCAGTAATACACGTACCCAACTCGCACAGGGCCAATCGCGTGTGAAACTCCCTGCGAACCCGAGTAATACACGTACCCCGCTCGCACAGGGCCAATCGCATGTGAAACTCCCAGTGAACCCCAGTAATACAGGTACCCCGCTCGCACAGGGCCAATCGCGTGTGAAACTCCACACAAACCCCAGTAATACACGTACCCCGATCGCACATGGACAGTCGCATTTGAAACTCCCAGTGAACCCCAGTAATACAGGTTCCCCGCTCGCACAGGGCCAATCGCGTGTGAAACTCCCCACGAAACCCAGTAATACACGTACCCCGCTCGCACAGGGTCAATTGCGTGTGAAACTCCCTGCGGACCCCAGTAATACACATACCCCGCTCGCACAGGGCCAATCGCGTGTGAAACTCCTGCGAACCCCAGTAATACACGTACCCCGCTCGCATAACGCCAATCGCGTGTGAAACTCCCCGCGAACCCCAGTAATACACGTACCCAACTCGCACAGGGCCAATCGCGTGTGAAACTCCCCGCGAACCCCAGTGATACACGTCCCCGCTCACACAGGGCCAATCGCGTGTGAAACTCCCCGCGAACCCCAGTAATACACGTACCCCGCTCGCACAGGGCCAATCGTGTGTGAAACTCCCCACGAAACCCAGTAATACACGTACCCCGCTCGCACAGGGCCAATCGCGTGTGAAACTCCCCGCGAACCCCAGTAATAGACGTACCCCGCTCGCACAGGGCCAATCGTGTGTGAAACTCCCCACGAACCCCAGTAACACACGTACCCCGCTCGCACAGGGCCAATCGCGTGTGAAACTCCCCGCGAACCCTAGTAATACACGTACCCCGCTCACACAGGCCCAATCGCGTGTGAAACTCCCCGCGAACCCCAGTAATAGACGTACCCCGCTCGCACAGGGCCAATCGTGTGTGAAACTCCCCACGAACCCCAGTAACACACGTACCCCGCTCACACAGGCCCAAACGTGTGTGAAACTCCCCGCGAACCCCAGTAATACACGTACCCCGCTCGCACAGGGCCAATTGCGTGTGAAACTCCCCGCGAACCCCAGTAATACACGTACCGCATTCGCACAGGCCCAATCGCGTGTGAAACTCCCCGCGATCCCCAGTAATACACGTACCCCGCTCGCACAGGGCCAATCGTGTTTGAAACTCCTCACGAACTCCAGTAATACATGTATCCCGCTCGCACAGGGCCCATCGCGTGTGAAACTCCCCGCGAACCCCAGTAATACATGTACCCAACTCGCACAGGGCCAATCGCGTGTGAAACTCCCCGCGAACCCCAGTAATACAGTACCCCGCTCGCACAGGGCCAATCGCGTGTGAAACTCCCGGCGAACCCCAGTAATACATGTACCCCGCTCGCACAGGGCCCATCGCGTGTGAAACTCCCCGCGAACCCCAGTAATACATGTACCCAACTCGCACAGGGCCAATCGCGTGTGAAACTCCCCGCGAACCCCAGTAATACACGTACCCTGCTCGCACAGGGCCAATCAAGTGTGAAACTCCCGGCGAACCCCAGTAATACACGTACCCTGCTCGCACAGGGCCAATCAAGTGTGAAACTCCCCGCCAACCCCAGTAATACACATACCCCACTCGCACAGGTCCAATCGCGTGTGAAACTCCCCGCGAACCCCAGTAATACACGTACCCAGCTCGCACAGGGCCAATTGCGTGTGAAACTCCCTGCGAACCCCAGTAATACACGTACCCCGCTCGCACAGGGCCAATCGCGTGTGAAACTCCCCGCGAACCCCAGTAATACACGTACCCAACTCGCACAGGCCCAATCGCGTGTGAAACTCCCCGCGAACCCCAGTAATACACGCACCCCACTCGCACAGGGCCAATTGCGTGTGAAACTCCTCACGAACCCCAGTAATACATGTATCCCGCTCGCACAGGGTCCATCGCGTGTGAAACTCCCCGCGAAACCCAGTAATACACGTACCCAACTCGCACAGGGCCAATTGCGTGTGAAACTCCCTGCGAACCCGAGAAGTACACGTACCCCGCTCGCACAGGGCCAATCGCGTGTGAAACTCCCCGCGAACCCCAGTAATACAGTACCCCGCTCGCACAGGGCCAATCGCATGTGAAACACCCCGCGAACCCCAGTAATACACGTACCCCGCTCGCACAGGGCCAATCGCGTGTGAAACTCCATGCAAACCCCAGTAATACACATACCCCGCTCGCACAGGGCCAATCGCGTGTGAAACTCCACACAAACCCCGGTAATACACGTACCCCGCTCGCACATGGCCAGTCGCATGTGAAACTCCCAGTGAACCCCAGTAATACACGTACCCCGCTCGCACAGGGCCAATCACGTGTGAAACTCCCCACGAAACCCAGTAATACACATACCCCGCTCGCACAGGGCCAATCGCGTGTGAAACTCCCGCGAACCCCAGTAATACACGTACCCCGCTCGCACAACGCCAATCGCGTGTGAAACTCCCCGCGAACCCCAGTAATACACGTACCCCGCTCGCACCGGGCCAATCGCGTGTGAAACTCCCCGCGAACCCCAGTAATACACGTACCCCGCTCGCACAGGCCCAATTGCGTGTGAAACTCCCCGCGAACCCCAGTAATACACGTACCCCGCTCGCACAGGGTCAATTGCGTGTGAAACTCCCTGCGAACCCCAGTAATACACGTACCCAACTCGCACAGGGCCAATCGCGTGTGAAACTCCCCGCGAACCCCAGTGATACACGTCCCCGCTCACACAGGGCCAATCGCGTGTGAAACTCCCCGCGAACCCCAGTAATGCACGTACCCCGCTCGCACAGGGCCAATCGTGTGTGAAACTCCCCACGAAACCCAGTAATACACGTACCCCGCTCGCACAGGGCCAATCGCGTGTGAAACTCCCCGCGAACCCCAGTAATAGACGTACCCCGCTCGCACAGGGCCAATCGTGTGTGAAACTCCCCACGAAACCCAGTAACACATGTACCCCGCTCGCACAGGGCCAATCGCGTGTGAAACTCCCCGCGAACCCCAGTAATACACGTACCCCGCTCACACAGGCCCAATCGCGTGTGAAACTCCCCGCAAACCCCAGTAATACACGTACCCCGCTCGCACAGGGCCGATTGCGTGTGAAACTCCCCACGAAACCCAGTAATACACATACCCCGCTCGCACAGGGCCAATCGCGTGTGAAACTCCCCGCGAACCCCAGTAATAGACGTACCCCGCTCGCACAGGGCCAATCGTGTGTGAAACTCCCCGCGGACCCCAGTAATACATGTACCCAACTCGCACAGGGCCAATCGCGTGTGAAACTCCCCGCGAACCCCAGTAATACACGTACCCCACTCGCACAGGCCCAATCGCGTGTGAAACTCCCCGCGAACCCCAGTAATACACGCACCCCACTCGCACAGGGCCAATTGCGTGTGAAACTCCTCACGAACCCCAGTAATACCTGTATCCCGCTCGCACAGGGCCCATCGCGTGTGAAACTCCCCGCGAACCCCAGTAATACACGTACCCAACTCGCACAGGGCCAATCGCGTGTGAAACTCCCTGCGAACCCGAGTAATACACATACCCCACTCGCACAGGCCCAATCGCGTGTGAAACTCCCCGCGAACCCCAGTAATACACGTACCCCGCTCGCACAGGGCCAATTGTGTGTGAAACACCCTGCGAACCCCAGTAATACACATACCCCGCTCGCACAGGGCCAATCGCGTGTGAAACTCCCCGCGAACCCCAGTAATACACGTACCCCACTCGCACAGGCCCAATCGCGTGTGAAACTCCCCGCGAACCCCAGTAATACACGCACCCCACTCGCACAGGGCCAATTGCGTGTGAAACTCCTCACGAACCCCAGTAATACATGTATCCCGCTCGCACAGGGCCCATCACGTGTGAATCTCCCCGCGAACCCCAGTAATACACGTACCCAACTCGCACAGGGCCAATCGCGTGTGAAACTCCCTGCGAACCCGAGTAATACACGTACCCCGCTCGCACAGTGCCAATCGCGTGTGAAACTCCCCGCGAACCCCAGTAATACAGTACCCCGCTCGCACAGGGCCAATCGCATGTGAAACACCCCGCGAACTCCAGTAATACACGTACCCCGCTCGCACAGGGCCAATCGCGTGTGAAACTCCATGCAAACCCCAGTAATACACATACCCCGCTCGCACAGGGCCAATCGCGTGTGAATCTCCACACAAACCCCAGTAATACACGTACCCCGCTCGCACATGGCCAGTCGCATGTGAAACTCCCAGTGAACCCCAGTAATACACGAACCCCGCTCGCACAGGGCCAATCGCGTGTGAAACTCCCCACGAAACCCAGTAATACACATACCCCGCTCGCACAGGGTCAATTGCGTGTGAAACTCCCCGCGAACCCCAGTAATACACATACCCCGCTCGCACAGGGCCAATCGCGTGTGAAACTCCTGCGAACCCCAGTAATACTCGTACCCCGCTCGCACAACGCCAATCGCGTGTGAAACTCCCCGCGAACCCCAGTAATACACGTACCCAACTCGCACAGGGCCAATCGCGTGTGAAACTCCCCGCGAACCCCAGTAATACACGTACCCAACTCGCACAGGGCCAATCGCGTGTGAAACTCCCCGCGAACCCCAGTGATACACGTCCCCGCTCACACAGGGCCAATCGCGTGTGAAACTCCCCGCGAACCCCAGTAATACACGTACCCAACTCGCACAGGGCCAATCGCGTGTGAAACTCCCCGCGAACCCCAGTGATACACGTCCCCGCTCACACAGGGCCAATCGCGTGTGAAACTCCCAGCGAACCCCAGTAATACACGTACCCCGCTCGCACAGGGCCAATCGCGTGTGAAACTCCTCACGAACCCCAGTAATACCTGTATCCCGCTCGCACAGGGCCCATCGCGTGTGAAACTCCCCGCGAACCCCAGTAATACACGTACCCAACTCGCACAGGGCCAATCGCGTGTGAAACTCCCTGCGAACCCGAGTAATACACGTATCCCGCTCGCACAGGGCCAATCGCATGTGAAACTCCCAGTGAACCCCAGTAATACAGGTACCCCGCTCGCACAGGGCCAATCGCGTGTGAAACTCCACACAAACCCCAGTAATACACGTACCCCGATCGCACATGGACAGTCGCATTTGAAACTCCCAGTGAACCCCAGTAATACAGGTACCCCGCTCGCACAGGGCCAATCGCGTGTGAAACTCCCCACGAAACCCAGTAATACACGTACCCCGCTCGCACAGGGTCAATTGCGTGTGAAACTCCCTGCGGACCCCAGTAATACACATACCCCGCTCGCACAGGGCCAATCGCGTGTGAAACTCCTGCGAACCCCAGTAATACACGTACCCCGCTCACACAGGGCCAATCGCGTGTGAAACTCCCAGCGAACCCCAGTAATACACGTACCTCGCTCGCACAGGGCCAATCGTGTGTGAAACTCCCCACGAAACCCAGTAATACACGTACCCCGCTCGCACAGGGCCAATCGCGTGTGAAACTCCCCGCGAACCCCAGTAATAGATGTACCCCGCTCACACAGGGCCAATCGTGTGTGAAACTCCCCACGAACCCCAGTAACACACGTACCCCGCTCGCACAGGGCCAATCGCGTGTGAAACTCCCCGCGAACCCCAGTAATACACATACCCCGCTCGCACAGGGCCAATCGTGTGTGAAACTCTCCACGAAACCCAGTAATACACATACCCCGCTCGCACAGGGCCAATCGCGTGTGAAACTCCCCGCGAACCCCAGTAATAGACGTACCCCGCTCGCACAGGGCCAATCGTGTGTGAAACTCCCCACGAACCCCAGTAACACACGTACCCCGCTCGCACAGGGCCAATCGCGTGTGAAACTCCCCGCGAACCCCAGTAATACACGTACCCCATTCGCACAGGCCCAATCGCGTGTGAAACTCCCCGCGATCCCCAGTAATACACGTACCCCGCTCGCACAGGGCCAATCGCGTTTGAAACTCCTCACGAACCCCAGTAATACATGTAACCCGCTCGCACAGGGCCCATCGCGTGTGAAACTCCCCGCGGACCCCAGTAAAACATGTACCCAACTCGCCCAGGGCCAATCGCGTGTGAAACTCCCCGCGAACCCCAGTAATACACGTACCCCACTCGCACAGGCCCAATCGCGTGTGAAACTCCCCGCGAACCCCAGTAATACACGCACCCCACTCGCACAGGGCCAATTGCGTATGAAACTTCTCACGAACCCCAGTAATACCTGTATCCCGCTCGCACAGGGCCCATCGCGTGTGAAACTCCCCGCGAACCCCAGTAATACACGTACCCAACTCGCACAGGGCCAATCGCGTGTGAAACTCCCTGCGAACCCGAGTAATACACGTATCCCGCTCGCACAGGGCCAATCGCATGTGAAACTCCCAGTGAACCCCAGTAATACAGGTACCCCGCTCGCACAGGGCCAATCGCGTGTGAAACTCCACACAAACCCCAGTAATACACGTACCCCGATCGCACATGGACAGTCGCATTTGAAACTCCCAGTGAACCCCAGTAATACAGGTACCCCGCTCGCACAGGGCCAATCGCGTGTGAAACTCCCCACGAAACCCAGTAATACACGTACCCCGCTCGCACAGGGTCAATTGCGTGTGAAACTCCCTGCGGACCCCAGTAATACACATACCCCGCTCGCACAGGGCCAATCGCGTGTGAAACTCCTGCGAACCCCAGTAATACACGTACCCCGCTCGCATAACGCCAATCGCGTGTGAAACTCCCCGCGAACCCCAGTAATACACGTACCCAACTCGCACAGGGCCAATCGCGTGTGAAACTCCCCGCGAACCCCAGTGATACACGTCCCCGCTCATACAGGGCCAATCGCGTGTGAAACTCCCCGCGAACCCCAGTAATACACGTACCCCGCTCGCACAGGGCCAATCGTGTGTGAAACTCCCCACGAAACCCAGTAATACACGTACCCCGCTCGCACAGGGCCAATCGCGTGTGAAACTCCCCGCGAACCCCAGTAATAGACGTACCCCGCTCGCACAGGGCCAATCGTGTGTGAAACTCCCCACGAACCCCAGTAACACACGTACCCCGCTCGCACAGGGCCAATCGCGTGTGAAACTCCCCGCGAACCCTAGTAATACACGTACCCCGCTCACACAGGCCCAATCGCGTGTGAAACTCCCCGCGAACCCCAGTAATAGACGTACCCCGCTCGCACAGGGCCAATCGTGTGTGAAACTCCCCACGAACCCCAGTAACACACGTACCCCGCTCGCACAGGGCCAATCGCGTGTGAAACTCCCCGCGAACCCCAGTAATACACGTACCCCATTCGCACAGGCCCAATCGCGTGTGAAACTCCCCGCGATCCCCAGTAATACACGTACCCCGCTCGCACAGGGCCAATCGCGTTTGAAACTCCTCACGAACCCCAGTAATACATGTATCCCGCTCGCACTGGGCCCATCGCGTGTGAAACTCCCCGCGGACCCCAGTAAAACATGTACCCAACTCGCCCAGGGCCAATCGCGTGTGAAACTCCCCGCGAACCCCAGTAATACACGTACCCCACTCGCACAGGCCCAATCGCGTGTGAAACTCCCCGCGAACCCCAGTAATACACGCACCCCACTCGCACAGGGCCAATTGCGTGTGAAACTCCTCACGAACCCCAGTAATACCTGTATCCCGCTCGCACAGGGCCCATCGCGTGTGAAACTCCCAGCGAACCCCAGTAATACACGTACCCAACTCGCACAGGGCCAATCGCGTGTGAAACTCCCTGCGAACCCGAGTAATACACGTATCCCGCTCGCACAGGGCCAATCGCATGTGAAACTCCCAGTGAACCCCAGTAATACAGGTACCCCGCTCGCACAGGGCCAATCGCGTGTGAAACTCCACACAAACCCCAGTAATACACGTACCCCGATCGCACATGGACAGTCGCATTTGAAACTCCCAGTGAACCCCAGTAATACAGGTACCCCGCTCGCACAGGGCCAATCGCGTGTGAAACTCCCCACGAAACCCAGTAATACACGTACCCCGCTCGCACAGGGTCAATTGCGTGTGAAACTCCCTGCGGACCCCAGTAATACACATACCCCGCTCGCACAGGGCCAATCGCGTGTGAAACTCCTGCGAACCCCAGTAATACACGTACCCCGCTCGCATAACGCCAATCGCGTGTGAAACTCCCCGCGAACCCCAGTAATACACGTACCCAACTCGCACAGGGCCAATCGCGTGTGAAACTCCCCGCGAACCCCAGTGATACACGTCCCCGCTCACACAGGGCCAATCGCGTGTGAAACTCCCAGCGAACCCCAGTAATACACGTACCTCGCTCGCACAGGGCCAATCGTGTGTGAAACTCCCCACGAAACCCAGTAATACACGTACCCCGCTCGCACAGGGCCAATCGCGTGTGAAACTCCCCGCGAACCCCAGTAATAGATGTACCCCGCTCACACAGGGCCAATCGTGTGTGAAACTCCCCACGAACCCCAGTAACACACGTACCCCGCTCGCACAGGGCCAATCGCGTGTGAAACTCCCCGCGAACCCCAGTAATACACATACCCCGCTCGCACAGGGCCAATCGTGTGTGAAACTCTCCACGAAACCCAGTAATACACATACCCCGCTCGCACAGGGCCAATCGCGTGTGAAACTCCCCGCGAACCCCAGTAATAGACGTACCCCGCTCGCACAGGGCCAATCGTGTGTGAAACTCCCCACGAACCCCAGTAACACACGTACCCCGCTCGCACAGGGCCAATCGCGTGTGAAACTCCCCGCGAACCCCAGTAATACACGTACCCCATTCGCACAGGCCCAATCGCGTGTGAAACTCCCCGCGATCCCCAGTAATACACGTACCCCGCTCGCACAGGGCCAATCGCGTTTGAAACTCCTCACGAACCCCAGTAATACATGTAACCCGCTCGCACAGGGCCCATCGCGTGTGAAACTCCCCGCGGACCCCAGTAAAACATGTACCCAACTCGCCCAGGGCCAATCGCGTGTGAAACTCCCCGCGAACCCCAGTAATACACGTACCCCACTCGCACAGGCCCAATCGCGTGTGAAACTCCCCGCGAACCCCAGTAATACACGCACCCCACTCGCACAGGGCCAATTGCGTATGAAACTCCTCACGAACCCCAGTAATACCTGTATCCCGCTCGCACAGGGCCCATCGCGTGTGAAACTCCCCGCGAACCCCAGTAATACACGTACCCAACTCGCACAGGGCCAATCGCGTGTGAAACTCCCTGCGAACCCGAGTAATACACGTATCCCGCTCGCACAGGGCCAATCGCATGTGAAACTCCCAGTGAACCCCAGTAATACAGGTACCCCGCTCGCACAGGGCCAATCGCGTGTGAAACTCCACACAAACCCCAGTAATACACGTACCCCGATCGCACATGGACAGTCGCATTTGAAACTCCCAGTGAACCCCAGTAATACAGGTACCCCGCTCGCACAGGGCCAATCGCGTGTGAAACTCCCCACGAAACCCAGTAATACACGTACCCCGCTCGCACAGGGTCAATTGCGTGTGAAACTCCCTGTGGACCCCAGTAATACACATACCCCGCTCGCACAGGGCCAATCGCGTGTGAAACTCCTGCGAACCCCAGTAATACACGTACCCCGCTCGCATAACGCCAATCGCGTGTGAAACTCCCCGCGAACCCCAGTAATACACGTACCCAACTCGCACAGGGCCAATCGCGTGTGAAACTCCCCGCGAACCCCAGTGATACACGTCCCCGCTCATACAGGGCCAATCGCGTGTGAAACTCCCCGCGAACCCCAGTAATACACGTACCCCGCTCGCACAGGGCCAATCGTGTGTGAAACTCCCCACGAAACCCAGTAATACACGTACCCCGCTCGCACAGGGCCAATCGCGTGTGAAACTCCCCGCGAACCCCAGTAATAGACGTACCCCGCTCGCACAGGGCCAATCGTGTGTGAAACTCCCCACGAACCCCAGTAACACACGTACCCCGCTCGCACAGGGCCAATCGCGTGTGAAACTCCCCGCGAACCCTAGTAATACACGTACCCCGCTCACACAGGCCCAATCGCGTGTGAAACTCCCCGCGAACCCCAGTAATAGACGTACCCCGCTCGCACAGGGCCAATCGTGTGTGAAACTCCCCACGAACCCCAGTAACACACGTACCCCGCTCACACAGGCCCAAACGTGTGTGAAACTCCCCGCGAACCCCAGTAATACACGTACCCCGCTCGCACAGGGCCAATTGCATGTGAAACTCCCCGCGAACCCCAGTAATACACGTACCGCATTCGCACAGGCCCAATCGCGTGTGAAACTCCCCGCGATCCCCAGTAATACACGTACCCCGCTCGCACAGGGCCAATCGTGTTTGAAACTCCTCATGAACCCCAGTAATACATGTATCCCGCTCGCACAGGACCCATCGCGTGTGAAACTCCCCGCGAACCCCAGTAATACATGTACCCAACTCGCACAGGGCCAATCGCGTGTGAAACTCCCCGCGAACCCCAGTAATACAGTACCCCGCTCGCACAGGGCCAATCGCGTGTGAAACTCCCGGCGAACCCCAGTAATACATGTACCCCGCTCGCACAGGGCCCATCGCGTGTGAAACTCCCTGCGAACCCCAGTAATACATGTACCCAACTCGCACAGGGCCAATCGCGTGTGAAACTCCCCGCGAACCCCAGTAATACACGTACCCTGCTCGCACAGGGCCAATCAAGTGTGAAACTCCCCCCGAACCCCAATAATACACGTACCCCGCTCGCACAGGGCCAATCACGTGTGAAACTCCCCGCCAACCCCAGTAATACACATACCCCACTCGCACAGGTCCAATCGCGTGTGAAACTCCCCGCGAACCCCAGTAATACACGTACCCAGCTCGCACAGGGCCAATTGCGTGTGAAACTCCCTGCGAACCCCAGTAATACACGTACCCCGCTCGCACAGGGCCAATCGCGTGTGAAACTCCCCGCGAACCCCAGTAATACACGTACCCCACTCGCACAGGCCCAATCGCGTGTGAAACTCCCCGCGAACCCCAGTAATACACGCACCCCACTCGCACAGGGCCAATTGCGTGTGAAACTCCTCACGAACCCCAGTAATACATGTATCCCGCTCGCACAGGGCCAATCGTGTGTGAAACTCTCCACGAAACCCAGTAATACACATACCCCGCTCGCACAGGGCCAATCGCGTGTGAAACTCCCCGCGAACCCCAGTAATAGACGTACCCCGCTCGCACAGGGCCAATCGTGTGTGAAACTCCCCACGAACCCCAGTAACACACGTACCCCGCTCGCACAGGGCCAATCGCGTGTGAAACTCCCCGCGAACCCCAGTAATACACGTACCCCATTCGCACAGGCCCAATCGCGTGTGAAACTCCCCGCGATCCCCAGTAATACACGTACCCCGCTCGCACAGGGCCAATCGCGTTTGAAACTCCTCACGAACCCCAGTAATACATGTATCCCGCTCGCACAGGGCCCATCGCGTGTGAAACTCCCCGCGGACCCCAGTAAAACATGTACCCAACTCGCCCAGGGCCAATCGCGTGTGAAACTCCCCGCGAACCCCAGTAATACACGTACCCCACTCGCACAGGCCCAATCGCCTGTGAAACTCCCCGCGAACCCCAGTAATACACGCACCCCACTCGCACAGGGCCAATTGCGTGTGAAACTCCTCACGAACCCCAGTAATACCTGTATCCCGCTCGCACAGGGCCCATCGCGTGTGAAACTCCCCGCGAACCCCAGTAATACACGTACCCAACTCGCACAGGGCCAATCGCGTGTGAAACTCCCTGCGAACCCGAGTAATACACGTATCCCGCTCGCACAGGGCCAATCGCATGTGAAACTCCCAGTGAACCCCAGTAATACAGGTACCCCGCTCGCACAGGGCCAATCGCGTGTGAAACGCCACACAAACCCCAGTAATACACGTACCCCGATCGCACATGGACAGTCGCATTTGAAACTCCCAGTGAACCCCAGTAATACAGGTACCCCGCTCGCACAGGGCCAATCGCGTGTGAAACTCCCCACGAAACCCAGTAATACACGTACCCCGCTCGCACAGGGTCAATTGCGTGTGAAACTCCCTGCGGACCCCAGTAATACACATACCCCGCTCGCACAGGGCCAATCGCGTGTGAAACTCCTGCGAACCCCAGTAATACACGTACCCCGCTCGCATAACGCCAATCGCGTGTGAAACTCCCCGCGAACCCCAGTAATACACGTACCCAACTCGCACAGGGCCAATCGCGTGTGAAACTCCCCGCGAACCCCAGTGATACACGTCCCCGCTCACACAGGGCCAATCGCGTGTGAAACTCCCAGCGAACCCCAGTAATACACGTACCCCGCTCGCACAGGGCCAATCGTGTGTGAAACTCCCCACGAAACCCAGTAATACACGTACCCCGCTCGCACAGGGCCAATCGCGTGTGAAACTCCCCGCGAACCCCAGTAATAGACGTACCCCGCTCACACAGGGCCAATCGTGTGTGAAACTCCCCACGAACCCCAGTAACACACGTACCCCGCTCGCACAGGGCCAATCGCGTGTGAAACTCCCCGCGAACCCCAGTAATACACGTACCCCGCTCGCACAGGGCCAATCGTGTGTGAAACTCTCCACGAAACCCAGTAATACACATACCCCGCTCGCACAGGGCCAATCGCGTGTGAAACTCCCCGCGAACCCCAGTAATAGACGTACCCCGCTCGCACAGGGCCAATCGTGTGTGAAACTCCCCACGAACCCCAGTAACACACGTACCCCGCTCGCACAGGGCCAATCGCGTGTGAAACTCCCCGCGAACCCCAGTAATACACGTACCCCATTCGCACAGGCCCAATCGCGTGTGAAACTCCCCGCGATCCCCAGTAATACACGTACCCCGCTCGCACAGGGCCAATCGCGTTTGAAACTCCTCACGAACCCCAGTAATACATGTATCCCGCTCGCACAGGGCCCATCGCGTGTGAAACTCCCCGCGGACCCCAGTAAAACATGTACCCAACTCGCCCAGGGCCAATCACGTGTGAAACTCCCCGCGAACCCCAGTAATACACGTACCCCACTCGCACAGGCCCAATCGCGTGTGAAACTCCCCGCGAACCCCAGTAATACACGCACCCCACTCGCACAGGGCCAATTGCGTGTGAAACTCCTCACGAACCCCAGTAATACCTGTATCCCGCTCGCACAGGGCCCATCGCGTGTGAAACTCCCCGCGAACCCCAGTAATACACGTACCCAACTCGCACAGGGCCAATCGCGTGTGAAACTCCCTGCGAACCCGAGTAATACACGTATCCCGCTCGCACAGGGCCAATCGCATGTGAAACTCCCAGTGAACCCCAGTAATACAGGTACCCCGCTCGCACAGGGCCAATCGCGTGTGAAACTCCACACAAACCCCAGTAATACACGTACCCCGATCGCACATGGACAGTCGCATTTGAAACTCCCAGTGAACCCCAGTAATACAGGTACCCCGCTCGCACAGGGCCAATCGCGTGTGAAACTCCCCACGAAACCCAGTAATACACGTACCCCGCTCGCACAGGGTCAATTGCGTGTGAAACTCCCTGCGGACCCCAGTAATACACATACCCCGCTCGCACAGGGCCAATCGCGTGTGAAACTCCTGCGAACCCCAGTAATACACGTACCCCGCTCGCATAACGCCAATCGCGTGTGAAACTCCCCGCGAACCCCAGTAATACACGTACCCAACTCGCACAGGGCCAATCGCGTGTGAAACTCCCTGCGAACCCCAGTGATACACGTCCCCGCTCATACAGGGCCAATCGCGTGTGAAACTCCCCACGAACCCCAGTAATACACGTACCCCGCTCGCACAGGGCCAATCGTGTGTGAAACTCCCCACGAAACCCAGTAATACACGTACCCCGCTCGCACAGGGCCAATCGCGTGTGAAACTCCCCGCGAACCCCAGTAATAGACGTACCCCGCTCGCACTGGGCCAATCGTGTGTGAAACTCCCCACGAACCCCAGTAACACACGTACCCCGCTCGCACAGGGCCAATCGCGTGTGAAACTCCCCGCGAACCCTAGTAATACACGTACCCCGCTCACACAGGCCCAATCGCGTGTGAAACTCCCCGCGAACCCCAGTAATAGACGTACCCCGCTCGCACAGGGCCAATCGTGTGTGAAACTCCCCACGAACCCCAGTAACACACGTACCCCGCTCACACAGGCCCAAACGTGTGTGAAACTCCCCGCGAACCCCAGTAATACACGTACCCCGCTCGCACAGGGCCAATTGCGTGTGAAACTCCCCGCGAACCCCAGTAATACACGTACCGCATTCGCACAGGCCCAATCGCGTGTGAAACTCCCCGCGATCCCCAGTAATACACGTACCCCGCTCGCACAGGGCCAATCGTGTTTGAAACTCCTCATGAAACCCAGTAATACATGTATCCCGCTCGCACAGGGCCCATCGCGTGTGAAACTCCCCGCGAACCCCAGTAATACATGTACCCAACTCGCACAGGGCCAATCGCGTGTGAAACTCCCCGCGAACCCCAGTAATACAGTACCCCGCTCGCACAGGGCCAATCGCGTGTGAAACTCCCGGCGAACCCCAGTAATACATGTACCCCGCTCGCACAGGGCCCATCGCGTGTGAAACTCCCTGCGAACCCCAGTAATACATGTACCCAACTCGCACAGGGCCAATCGCGTGTGAAACTCCCCGCGAACCCCAGTAATACACGTACCCTGCTCGCACAGGGCCAATCAAGTGTGAAACTCCCCGCGAACCCCAGTAATACACGTACCCCGCTCGCACAGGGCCAATTGCGTGTGAAACTCCCCGCGAACCCCAGTAATACACGTACCGCATTCGCACAGGCCCAATCGCGTGTGAAACTCCCCGCGATCCCCAGTAATACACGTACCCCGCTCGCACAGGGCCAATCGTGTTTGAAACTCCTCATGAACCCCAGTAATACATGTATCCCGCTCGCACAGGACCCATCGCGTGTGAAACTCCCCGCGAACCCCAGTAATACATGTACCCAACTCGCACAGGGCCAATCGCGTGTGAAACTCCCCGCGAACCCCAGTAATACAGTACCCCGCTCGCACAGGGCCAATCGCGTGTGAAACTCCCGGCGAACCCCAGTAATACATGTACCCCGCTCGCACAGGGCCCATCGCGTGTGAAACTCCCTGCGAACCCCAGTAATACATGTACCCAACTCGCACAGGGCCAATCGCGTGTGAAACTCCCCGCGAACCCCAGTAATACACGTACCCTGCTCGCACAGGGCCAATCAAGTGTGAAACTCCCCGCGAACCCCAGTAATACACGTACCCTGCTCGCACAGGGCCAATCAAGTGTGAAACTCCCCCCGAACCCCAATAATACACGTACCCCGCTCGCACAGGGCCAATCACGTGTGAAACTCCCCGCCAACCCCAGTAATACACATACCCCACTCGCACAGGTCCAATCGCGTGTGAAACTCCCCGCGAACCCCAGTAATACACGTACCCAGCTCGCACAGGGCCAATTGCGTGTGAAACTCCCTGCGAACCCCAGTAATACACGTACCCCGCTCGCACAGGGCCAATCGCGTGTGAAACTCCCCGCGAACCCCAGTAATACACGTACCCCACTCGCACAGGCCCAATCGCGTGTGAAACTCCCCGCGAACCCCAGTAATACACGCACCCCACTCGCACAGGGCCAATTGCGTGTGAAACTCCTCACGAACCCCAGTAATACATGTATCCCGCTCGCACAGGGCCAATCGTGTGTGAAACTCTCCACGAAACCCAGTAATACACATACCCCGCTCGCACAGGGCCAATCGCGTGTGAAACTCCCCGCGAACCCCAGTAATAGACGTACCCCGCTCGCAAAGGGCCAATCGTGTGTGAAACTCCCCACGAACCCCAGTAACACACGTACCCCGCTCGCACAGGGCCAATCGCGTGTGAAACTCCCCGCGAACCCCAGTAATACACGTACCCCATTCGCACAGGCCCAATCGCGTGTGAAACTCCCCGCGATCCCCAGTAATACACGTACCCCGCTCGCACAGGGCCAATCGCGTTTGAAACTCCTCACGAACCCCAGTAATACATGTATCCCGCTCGCACAGGGCCCATCGCGTGTGAAACTCCCCGCGGACCCCAGTAAAACATGTACCCAACTCGCCCAGGGCCAATCGCTTGTGAAACTCCCCGCGAACCCCAGTAATACACGTACCCCACTCGCACAGGCCCAATCGCCTGTGAAACTCCCCGCGAACCCCAGTAATACACGCACCCCACTCGCACAGGGCCAATTGCGTGTGAAACTCCTCACGAACCCCAGTAATACCTGTATCCCGCTCGCACAGGGCCCATCGCGTGTGAAACTCCCCGCGAACCCCAGTAATACACGTACCCAACTCGCACAGGGCCATTCGCGTGTGAAACTCCCTGCGAACCCGAGTAATACACGTATCCCGCTCGCACAGGGCCAATCGCATGTGAAACTCCCAGTGAACCCCAGTAATACAGGTACCCCGCTCGCACAGGGCCAATCGCGTGTGAAACTCCACACAAACCCCAGTAATACACGTACCCCGATCGCACATGGACAGTCGCATTTGAAACTCCCAGTGAACCCCAGTAATACAGGTACCCCGCTCGCACAGGGCCAATCGCGTGTGAAACTCCCCACGAAACCCAGTAATACACGTACCCCGCTCGCACAGGGTCAATTGCGTGTGAAACTCCCTGCGGACCCCAGTAATACACATACCCCGCTCGCACAGGGCCAATCGCTTGTGTAACACCTGCGAACCCCAGTAATACACGTACCCCGCTCGCATAACGCCAATCGCGTGTGAAACTCCCCGCGAACCCCAGTAATACACGTACCCAACTCGCACAGGGCCAATCGCGTGTGAAACTCCCCGCGAACCCCAGTGATACACGTCCCCGCTCACACAGGGCCAATCGCGTGTGAAACTCCCAGCGAACCCCAGTAATACACGTACCCCGCTCGCACAGGGCCAATCGTGTGTGAAACTCCCCACGAAACCCAGTAATACACGTACCCCGCTCGCACAGGGCCAATCGCGTGTGAAACTCCCCGCGAACCCCAGTAATAGACGTACCCCGCTCACACAGGGCCAATCGTGTGTGAAACTCCCCACGAACCCCAGTAACACACGTACCCCGCTCGCACAGGGCCAATCGCGTGTGAAACTCCCCGCGAACCCCAGTAATACACGTACCCCGCTCGCACAGGGCCAATCGTGTGTGAAACTCTCCACGAAACCCAGTAATACACATACCCCGCTCGCACAGGGCCAATCGCGTGTGAAACTCCCCGCGAACCCCAGTAATAGACGTACCCCGCTCGCACAGGGCCAATCGTGTGTGAAACTCCCCACGAACCCCAGTAACACACGTACCCCGCTCGCACAGGGCCAATCGCGTGTGAAACTCCCCGCGAACCCCAGTAATACACGTACCCCATTCGCACAGGCCCAATCGCGTGTGAAACTCCCCGCGATCCCCAGTAATACACGTACCCCGCTCGCACAGGGCCAATCGCGTTTGAAACTCCTCACGAACCCCAGTAATACATGTATCCCGCTCGCACAGGGCCCATCGCGTGTGAAACTCCCCGCGGACCCCAGTAAAACATGTACCCAACTCGCCCAGGGCCAATCGCGTGTGAAACTCCCCGCGAACCCCAGTAATACACGTACCCCACTCGCACAGGCCCAATCGCGTGTGAAACTCCCCGCGAACCCCAGTAATACACGCACCCCACTCGCACAGGGCCAATTGCGTGTGAAACTCCTCACGAACCCCAGTAATACCTGTATCCCGCTCGCACAGGGCCCATCGCGTGTGAAACTCCCCGCGAACCCCAGTAATACACGTACCCAACTCGCACAGGGCCAATCGCGTGTGAAACTCCCTGCGAACCCGAGTAATACACGTATCCCGCTCGCACAGGGCCAATCGCATGTGAAACTCCCAGTGAACCCCAGTAATACAGGTACCCCGCTCGCACAGGGCCAATCGCGTGTGAAACTCCACACAAACCCCAGTAATACACGTACCCCGATCGCACATGGACAGTCGCATTTGAAACTCCCAGTGAACCCCAGTAATACAGGTACCCCGCTCGCACAGGGCCAATCGCGTGTGAAACTCCCCACGAAACCCAGTAATACACGTACCCCGCTCGCACAGGGTCAATTGCGTGTGAAACTCCCTGCGGACCCCAGTAATACACATACCCCGCTCGCACAGGGCCAATCGCGTGTGAAACTCCTGCGAACCCCAGTAATACACGTACCCCGCTCGCATAACGCCAATCGCGTGTGAAACTCCCCGCGAACCCCAGTAATACACGTACCCAACTCGCACAGGGCCAATCGCGTGTGAAACTCCCCGCGAACCCCAGTGATACACGTCCCCGCTCATACAGGGCCAATCGCGTGTGAAACTCCCCGCGAACCCCAGTAATACACGTACCCCGCTCGCACAGGGCCAATCGTGTGTGAAACTCCCCACGAAACCCAGTAATACACGTACCCCGCTCGCACAGGGCCAATCGCGTGTGAAACTCCCCGCGAACCCCAGTAATAGACGTACCCCGTTCGCACAGGGCCAATCGTGTGTGAAACTCCCCACGAACCCCAGTAACACACGTACCCCGCTCGCACAGGGCCAATCGCGTGTGAAACTCCCCGCGAACCCTAGTAATACACGTACCCCGCTCACACAGGCCCAATCGCGTGTGAAACTCCCCGCGAACCCCAGTAATAGACGTACCCCGCTCGCACAGGGCCAATCGTGTGTGAAACTCCCCACGAACCCCAGTAACACACGTACCCCGCTCACACAGGCCCAAACGTGTGTGAAACTCCCCGCGAACCCCAGTAATACATGTACCCCGCTCGCACAGGGCCAATTGCGTGTGAAACTCCCCGCGAACCCCAGTAATACACGTACCGCATTCGCACAGGCCCAATCGCGTGTGAAACTCCCCGCGATCCCCAGTAATACACGTACCCCGCTCGCACAGGGCCAATCGTGTTTGAAACTCCTCATGAAACCCAGTAATACATGTATCCCGCTCGCACAGGGCCCATCGCGTGTGAAACTCCCCGCGAACCCCAGTAATACATGTACCCAACTCGCACAGGGCCAATCGCGTGTGAAACTCCCCGCGAACCCCAGTAATACAGTACCCCGCTCGCACAGGGCCAATCGCGTGTGAAACTCCCGGCGAACCCCAGTAATACATGTACCCCGCTCGCACAGGGCCCATCGCGTGTGAAACTCCCTGCGAACCCCAGTAATACATGTACCCAACTCGCACAGGGCCAATCGCGTGTGAAACTCCCCGCGAACCCCAGTAATACACGTACCCTGCTCGCACAGGGCCAATCAAGTGTGAAACTCCCCGCGAACCCCAGTAATACACGTACCCTGCTCGCACAGGGCCAATCAAGTGTGAAACTCCCCGCGAACCCCAATAATACACGTACCCCGCTCGCACAGGGCCAATCACGTGTGAAACTCCCCGCCAACCCCAGTAATACACATACCCCACTCGCACAGGTACAATCGCGTGTGAAACTCCCCGCGAACCCCAGTAATACACGTACCCAGCTCGCACAGGGCCAATTGCGTGTGAAACTCCCTGCGAACCCCAGTAATACACGTACCCCGCTCGCACAGGGCCAATCGCGTGTGAAACTCCCCGCGAACCCCAGTAATACACGTACCCCACTCGCACAGGCCCAATCGCGTGTGAAACTCCCCGCGAACCCCAGTAATACACGCACCCCACTCGCACAGGGCCAATTGCGTGTGAAACTCCTCACGAACCCCAGTAATACATGTATCCCGCTCGCACAGGGCCCATCGCGTGTGAAACTCCCCGCGAAACCCAGTAATACACGTACCCAACTCGCACAGGGCCAATTGCGTGTGAAACTCCCTGCGAACCCGAGAAGTACACGTACCCCGCTCGCACAGGGCCAATCGCGTGTAAAACTCTCCGCGAACCCCAGTAATACAGTACCCCGCTCGCACAGGGCCAATCGCATGTGAAACACCCCGCGAACCCCAGTAATACACGTACCCCGCTCGCACAGGGCCAATCGCGTGTGAAACTCCATGCAAACCCCAGTAATACACATACCCCGCTCGCACAGGGCCAATCGCGTGTGAAACTCCACACAAACCCCGGTAATACACGTACCCCGCTCGCACATGGCCAGTCGCATGTGAAACTCCCAGTGAACCCCAGTAATACACGTACCCCGCTCGCACAGGGCCAATCACGTGTGAAACTCCCCACGAAACCCAGTAATACACGTACCCCGCTCGCACAGGGTCAATTGCGTGTGAAACTCCCCTCGAACCCCAGTAATACACATACCCCGCTCGCACAGGGCCAATCGCGTGTGAAACTCCCGCGAACCCCAGTAATACACGTACCCCGCTCGCACAACGCCAATCGCGTGTGAAACTCCCCGCGAACCCCAGTAATACACGTACCCCGCTCGCACCGGGCCAATCGCGTGTGAAACTCCCCGCGAACCCCAGTAATACACGTACCCCGCTCGCACAGGCCCAATCGCGTGTGAAACTCCCCGCGAACCCCAGTAATACACGTACCCCGCTCGCACAGGGTCAACTGCGTGTGAAACTCCCCGCGAACCCCAGTAATACACATACCCCGCTCGCACAGGGCCAATCGCGTGTGAAACTCCCGCGAACCCCAGTAATACACGTACCCCGCTCGCACAACGCCAATCGCGTGTGAAACTCCCCGCGAACCCCAGTAATACACGTACCCCGCTCGCACCGGGCCAATCGCGTGTGAAACTCCCCGCGAACCCCAGTAATACACGTACCCCGCTCGCACAGGCCCAATCGCGTGTGAAACTCCCTGCGAACCCCAGTAATACACGTACCCAACTCCCACAGGGCCAATTGCGTGTGAAACTCCCCGCGAACCCCAGTGATACACGTCCCCGCTCACACAGGGCCAATCGCGTGTGAAACTCCCCGCGAACCCCAGTAATACACGTACCCCGCTCGCACAGGGCCAATCGTGTGTGAAACTCCCCACGAAACCCAGTAACACACGTACCCCGCTCGCACAGGGCCAATCGCGTGTGAAACTCCCCGCGAACCCCAGTAATAGACGTACCCCGCTCGCACAGGGCCAATCGTGTGTGAAACTCCCCACGAACCCCAGTAACACACGTACCCCGCTCGCACAGGGCCAATCGCGTGTGAAACTCCCCGCGAACCCCAGTAATACACGACCCCGCTCACACAGGCCCAATCGCGTGTGAAACTCCCCGCAAACCCCAGTAATACACGTACCCCGCTCGCACAGGGCCGATTGCGTGTGAAACTCCCCGCGAACCCCAGTAATACACGTACCCCATTCGCACAGGCCCAATCGCGTGTGAAACTCCCCGCGATCCCCAGTAATACACGTACCCCGCTCGCACAGGGCCAATCGCGTGTGAAACTCCTCACGAACCCCAGTAATACATGTATCCTGCTCGCACAGGGCCCATCGCGTGTGAAACTCCCCGCGAACCCCAGTAATACATGTACCCAACTCGCACAGGGCCAATCGCATGTGAAACTCCCCGCGAACCCCAGTAATACAGTACCCTGCTCGCACAGGGCCAATCAAGTGTGAAACTCCCCTCGAACCCCAGTAATACACGTACCCCGCTCGCACAGGGCCAATCGCGTGTGAAACTCCCCGCGAACCCCAGTAATACACGTACCCCGCTCGCACAGGGCCAATTGCGTGTGAAACTCCCTGCGAACCCCAGTAATACACGTACCCCGCTCGCACAGGGCCAATCACGTGTGAAACTCCCCACGAACCCCAGTAATACACGGACCCCACTCGCACAGGCCCAATCGCGTGTGAAACTCCCCGCGAACCCCAGTAATACACGCACCCCACTCGCACAGGGCCAATTGCGTGTGAAACTCCTCACGAACCCCAGTAATACATGTATCCCGCTCGCACAGGGCCCATCGCGTGTGAAACTCCCCGCGAACCCCAGTAATACACGTACCCAACTCGCACAGGGCCAATCGCGTGTGAAACTCCCTGCGAACCCGAGTAATACACGTACCCCGCTCGCACAGGGCCAATCGCGTGTGAAACTCCCCGCGAAACCCAGTAATACAGTACCCCGCTCGCACAGGGCCAATCGCGTGTGAAACACCCCGCGAACCCCAGTAATACACGTACCCCGCTCGCACAGGGCCAATCGCGTGTGAAACTCCATAAAAACCCCAGTAATACACGTACCCCGCTCGCACATGGCCAGTCGCATGTGAAACTCCCAGTGAACCCCAGTAATGCTCGCACAGGGCCAATCGCGTGTGAAACTCCCCACGAAACCCAGTAATACACGTACCCCGCTCGCACAGGGTCAATTGCGTGTGAAACTCCCCGCGAACCCCAGTAATACACATACCCCGCTCGCACAGGGCCAATCGCGTGTGAAACTCCCGCGAACCCCAGTAAAACACGTACCCCGTTCGCACAACGCCAATCGCGTGTGAAACTCCCCGCGAACCCCAGTAATACACGTACCCCGCTCGCACCAGGCCAATCGCGTGTGAAACTCCCAGCGAACCCCAGTAATACATGTACCCCGCTCGCACAGGCCCAATCGCGTGTGAAACTCCCCGCGAACCCCAGTAATACACGTACCCCATTCGCACAGGCCCAATCGCGTGTGAAACTCCCCGCGATCCCCAGTAATACACGTACCCCGCTCGCACAGGGCCAATCGCGTGTGAAACTCCTCACGAACCCCAGTAATACATGTATCCTGCTCGCACAGGGCCCATCGCGTGTGAAACTCCCCGCGAACACCAGTAATACATGTACCCAACTCGCACAGGGCCAATCGCATGTGAAACTCCCCGCGAACCCCAGTAATACAGTACCCTGCTCGCACATGGCCAATCGCGTGTGAAACTCCCTGCGAACCCCAGTAATACACGTACCCCGCTCGCACAGGGCCCATCGCGTGTGAAACTCCCCGCGAACCCCAGTAATACATGTACCCTGCTCGCACAGGGCCAATCAAGTGTGAAACTCCCCGCAAACCCCAGTAATACACGTACCCTGCTCGCACAGGGCCAATCAAGTGTGAAACTCCCCTCGAACCCCAGTAATACACGTACCCCGCTCGCACAGGGCCAATCGCGTGTGAAACTCCCTGCGAACCCCAGTAATACACGTACCCCGCTCGCACAGTGCCAATTGCGTGTGAAACTCCCTGCGAACCCCAGTAATACACGTACCCCGCTCGCACAGGGCCAATCGCGTGTGAAACTCCCCACGAACCCCAGTAATACACGGACCCCACTCGCACAGGCCCAATCGCGTGTGAAACTCCCTGCGAACCCCAGTAATACACGTACCCAACTCGCACAGGGCCAATTGCGTGTGAAACTCCCCGCGAACCCCAGTGATACACGTCCCCGCTCACACAGGGCCAATCGCGTGTGAAACTCCCCGCGAACCCCAGTAATACACGTACCCCGCTCGCACAGGGCCAATCGTGTGTGAAACTCCCCACGAAACCCAGTAATACACGTACCCCGCTCGCACAGGGCCAATCGCGTGTGAAACTCCCCACGAACCCCAGTAACACACGTACCCCGCTCGCACAGGGCCAATCGCGTGTGAAACTCCCCGCGAACCCCAGTAATACACGTACCCCGCTCACACAGGCCCAATCGCGTGTGAAACTCCCCGCAAACCCCAGTAATACACGTACCCCGCTCGCACAGGGCCAATCGTGTGTGAAACTCCCCACGAACCCCAGTAACACACGTACCCCGCTCGCACAGGGCCAATCGCGTGTGAAACTCCCCGCAAACCCCAGTAATAGACGTACCCCGCTCGCACAGGGCCAATCGTGTGTGAAACTCCCCACGAACCCCAGTAACACACGTACCCCGCTCGCACAGGGCCAATCGCGTGTGAAACTCCCCGCGAACCCCAGTAATACACGTACCCCGCTCACACAGGCCCAATCGCGTGTGAAACTCCCCGCAAACCCCAGTAATACACGTACCCCGCTCGCACAGGGCCGATTGCGTGTGAAACTCCCCGCGAACCCCAGTAATACACGTACCCCATTCGCACAGGCCCAATCGCGTGTGAAACTCCCCGCGATCCCCAGTAATACACGTACCCCGCTCGCACAGGGCCAATCGCGTGTGAAACTCCTCACGAACCCCAGTAATACATGTATCCTGCTCGCACAGGGCCCATCGCGTGTGAAACTCCCCGCGAACCTCAGTAATACATGTACCCAACTCGCACAGGGCCAATCGCATGTGAAACTCCCCGCGAACCCCAGTAATACAGTACCCTGCTCGCACAGGGCCAATCAAGTGTGAAACTCCCCTCGAACCCCAGTAATACACGTACCCCGCTCGCACAGGGCCAATCGCGTGTGAAACTCCCCGCGAACCCCAGTAATACACGTACCCCGCTCGCACAGGGCCAATTGCGTGTGAAACTCCCTGCGAACCCCAGTAATACACGTACCCCGCTCGCACAGGGCCAATCGCGTGTGAAACTCCCCACGAACCCCAGTAATACACGGACCCCACTCGCACAGGCCCAATCGCGTGTGAAACTCCCCGCGAACCCCAGTAATACACGCACCCCACTCGCACAGGGCCAATTGCGTGTGAAACTCCTCACGAACCCCAGTAATACATGTATCCCGCTCGCACAGGGCCCATCGCGTGTGAAACTCCCCGCGAACCCCAGTAATACACGTACCCAACTCGCACAGGGCCAATCGCGTGTGAAACTCCCTGCGAACCCGAGTAATACACGTACCCCGCTCGCACAGGGCCAATCGCGTGTGAAACTCCCCGCGAAACCCAGTAATACAGTACCCCGCTCGCACAGGGCCAATCGCGTGTGAAACACCCCGCGAACCCCAGTAATACACGTACCCCGCTCGCACAGGGCCAATCGCGTGTGAAACTCCATGCAAACCCCAGTAATACACATACCCCGCTCGCACAGGGCCAATCGCGTGTGAAACTCCATAAAAACCCCAGTAATACACGTACCCCGCTCGCACATGGCCAGTCGCATGTGAAACTCCCAGTGAACCCCAGTAATGCTCGCACAGGGCCAATCGCGTGTGAAACTCCCCACGAAACCCAGTAATACACGTACCCCGCTCGCACAGGGTCAATTGCGTGTGAAACTCCCCGCGAACCCCAGTAATACACATACCCCGCTCGCACAGGGCCAATCGCGTGTGAAACTCCCGCGAACCCCAGTAAAACACGTACCCCGCTCGCACAACGCCAATCGCGTGTGAAACTCCCCGCGAACCCCAGTAATACACGTACCCCGCTCGCACCAGGCCAATCGCGTGTGAAACTCCCAGCGAACCCCAGTAATACATCTACCCCGCTCGCACAGGCCCAATCGCGTGTGAAACTCCCCGCGAACCCCAGTAATACACGTACCCCATTCGCACAGGCCCAATCGCGTGTGAAACTCCCCGCGATCCCCAGTAATACACGTACCCCGCTCGCACAGGGCCAATCGCGTGTGAAACTCCTCACGAACCCCAGTAATACATGTATCCTGCTCGCACAGGGCCCATCGCGTGTGAAACTCCCCGCGAACCCCAGTAATACATGTACCCAACTCGCACAGGGCCAATCGCATGTGAAACTCCCCGCGAACCCCAGTAATACAGTACCCTGCTCGCACATGGCCAATCGCGTGTGAAACTCCCTGCGAACCCCAGTAATACACGTACCCCGCTCGCACAGGGCCAATCGCGTGTGAAACTCCCCGCGAAACCCAGTAATACAGTACCCCGCTCGCACAGGGCCAATCGCGTGTGAAACACCCCGCGAACCCCAGTAATACACGTACCCCGCTCGCACAGGGCCAATCGCATGTGAAACTCCATGCAAACCCCAGTAATACACATACCCCGCTCGCACAGGGCCAGTCGCGTGTGAAACTCCATACAAACCCCAGTAATACACGTACCCCGCTCGCACATGGCCAGTCGCATGTGAAACTCCCAGTGAACCCCAGTAATGCTCGCACAGGGCCAATCGCGTGTGAAACTCCCCACGAAACCCAGTAATACACGTACCCCGCTCGCACAGGGTCAATTGCGTGTGAAACTCCCCGCGAACCCCAGTAATACACATACCCCGCTCGCACAGGGCCAATCGCGTGTGAAACTCCCGCGAACCCCAGTAAAACACGTACCCCGCTCGCACAACGCCAATCGCGTGTGAAACTCCCCGCGAACCCCAGTAATACACGTACCCCACTCGCACCAGGCCAATCGCGTGTGAAACTCCCAGCGAACCCCAGTAATACATGTACCCCGCTCGCACAGGCCCAATCGCGTGTGAAACTCCCCGTGAACCCCAGTAATACACGTACCCCGCTCGCACAGGACCAATTGCGTGTGAAACTCCCCGCGCACCCCAGTAATACACGTACCCCGCTCGCACAGGCCCAATCGCCTGTGAAACTCCCCGCGATCCCCAATCGCGTGTGAAACTCCTCACGAACCCCAGTAATACATGTATCCCGCTCGCACAGGGCCCATCGCGTGTGAAACTCCCCGCGAACCCCAGTAATACACGTACCCAACTCGCACAGGGCCAATTGCGTGTGAAACTCCCCGCGAACCCCAGTAATACAGTACCCCGCTCGCACAGGGCCAATCGCGTGTGAAACTCCCTGCGAACCCCAGTAATACACGTACCCCGCTCGCACAGGGCCAATCGCGTGAGAAACTCCACGCAAACCCCAGTAATACACAGACCCCGCTCGCACAGGGCCAATCGCGTGTGAAACTCCCCGCGAACCCCAGTAATACACATACCCCACTCGCACAGGCCCAATCGCGTGTGAAACTCCCCGCGAACCCCAGTAATACACGTACCCAACTCGCACAGGGCCAATCGCGTGTGAAACTCCCTGCGAACCCGAGTAATACACGTACCCCGCTCGCACAGGGCCAATCGCGTGTGAAACTCCCCGCGAACCCCAGTAATACAGTACCCCGCTCGCACAGGGCCAATCGCGTGTGAAACACCCCGCGAACCCCAGTAATACACGTACCCCGCTCGCACAGGGCCAATCGCGTGTGAAACTCCATGCAAACCCCAGTAATACACATACCCCGCTCGCACAGGGCCAATCGCGTGTGAAACTCCTCACGAACCCCAGTAATACATGTATCCTGCTCGCACAGGGCCCATCGCGTGTGAAACTCCCCGCGAACCCCAGTAATACATGTACCCAACTCGCACAGGGCCAATCGCATGTGAAACTCCCCGCGAACCCCAGTAATACAGTACCCTGCTCGCACATGGCCAATCGCGTGTGAAACTCCCTGCGAACCCCAGTAATACACGTACCCCGCTCGCACAGGGCCAATCGCGTGTGAAACTCCCCGCGAAACCCAGTAATACAGTACCCCGCTCGCACAGGGCCAATCGCGTGTGAAACACCCCGCGAACCCCAGTAATACACGTACCCCGCTCGCACAGGGCCAATCGCATGTGAAACTCCATGCAAACCCCAGTAATACACATACCCCGCTCGCACAGGGCCAGTCGCGTGTGAAACTCCATACAAACCCCAGTAATACACGTACCCCGCTCGCACATGGCCAGTCGCATGTGAAACTCCCAGTGAACCCCAGTAATGCTCGCACAGGGCCAATCGCGTGTGAAACTCCCCACGAAACCCAGTAATACACGTACCCCGCTCGCACAGGGTCAATTGCGTGTGAAACTCCCCGCGAACCCCAGTAATACACATACCCCGCTCGCACAGGGCCAATCGCGTGTGAAACTCCCGCGAACCCCAGTAAAACACGTACCCCGCTCGCACAACGCCAATCGCGTGTGAAACTCCCCGCGAACCCCAGTAATACACGTACCCCACTCGCACCAGGCCAATCGCGTGTGAAACTCCCAGCGAACCCCAGTAATACATGTACCCCGCTCGCACAGGCCCAATCGCGTGTGAAACTCCCCGTGAACCCCAGTAATACACGTACCCCGCTCGCACAGGACCAATTGCGTGTGAAACTCCCCGCGCACCCCAGTAATACACGTACCCCGCTCGCACAGGCCCAATCGCCTGTGAAACTCCCCGCGATCCCCAATCGCGTGTGAAACTCCTCACGAACCCCAGTAATACATGTATCCCGCTCGCACAGGGCCCATCGCGTGTGAAACTCCCCGCGAACCCCAGTAATACACGTACCCAACTCGCACAGGGCCAATTGCGTGTGAAACTCCCCGCGAACCCCAGTAATACAGTACCCCGCTCGCACAGGGCCAATCGCGTGTGAAACTCCCTGCGAACCCCAGTAATACACGTACCCCGCTCGCACAGGGCCAATCGCGTGAGAAACTCCACGCAAACCCCAGTAATACACAGACCCCGCTCGCACAGGGCCAATCGCGTGTGAAACTCCCCGCAAACCCCAGTAATACACATACCCCACTCGCACAGGCCCAATCGCGTGTGAAACTCCCCGCGAACCCCAGTAATACACGTACCCAACTCGCACAGGGCCAATCGCGTGTGAAACTCCCTGCGAACCCGAGTAATACACGTACCCCGCTCGCACAGGGCCAATCGCGTGTGAAACTCCCCGCGAACCCCAGTAATACAGTACCCCGCTCGCACAGGGCCAATCGCGTGTGAAACACCCCGCGAACCCCAGTAATACACGTACCCCGCTCGCACAGGGCCAATCGCGTGTGAAACTCCATGCAAACCCCAGTAATACACATACCCCGCTCGCACAGGGCCAATCGCGTGTGAAACTCCATACAAACCCCAGTAATACACGTACCACGCTCGCACATGGCCAGTCGCATGTGAAACTCCCAGTGAACCCCAGTAATACACGTACCCCGCTCGCACAGGGCCAATTGCGTGTGAAACTCCCCGCGCACCCCAGTAATACACGTACCCCGCTCGCACAGGCCCAATCGCGTGTGAAACTCCCCGCGAACCCCAGTAATACATGTACCCCATTCGCACAGGCCCAATCGCGTGTGAAACTCCCCGCGATCCCCAGTAATACATGTACCCCGCTCGCACAGGGCCAATCGCGTGTGAAACTCCTCACGAACCCCAGTAATACATGTATCCCGCTCGCACATGGCCCATCGCGTGTGAAACTCCCCGCGAACCCCAGTAATACATGTACCCAACTCGCACAGGGCCAATCGCGTGTGAAACTCCCCGCGAACCCCAGTAATACAGTACCCCGCTCGCACATGGCCAATCGCGTGTGAAACTCCCCGCGAACCCCAGTAATACACGTACCCCGCTCACACAGGCCCAATCGCGTGTGAAACTCCCCGCGAACCCCAGTAATACACGTACCCCGCTCGCACAGGGCCGATTGCGTGTGAAACTCCCCGCGAACCCCAGTAATACACGTACCCCATTCGCACAGGCCCAATCGCGTGTGAAACTCCCCGCGATCCCCAGTAATACACGTACCCCGCTCGCACAGGGCCAATCGCGTGTGAAACTCCTCACGAACCCCAGTAATACATGTATCCCGCTCGCACAGGGCCCATCGCGTGTGAAACTCCCCGCGAACCCCAGTAATACATGTACCCAACTCGCACAGGGCCAATCGCGTGTGAAACTCCCCGCGAACACCAGTAATACAGTACCCTGCTCGCACATGGCCAATCGCGTGTGAAACTCCCTGCGAACCCCAGTAATACATGTACCCCGCTCGCACAGGGCCCATCGCGTGTGAAACTCCCCGCGAACCCCAGTAATACATGTACCCAACTCGCACAGGGCCAATCGCGTGTGAAACTCCCCGCGAACCCCAGTAATACACGTACCCTGCTCGCACAGGGCCAATCAAGTGTGAAACTCCCCGCGAACCCCAGTAATACACGTACCCTGCTCGCACAGGGCCAATCAAGTGTGAAACTCCCCGCGAACCCCAGTAATACACGTACCCCGCTCGCACAGGGCCAATCGCGTGTGAAACTCCCCGTGAACCCCAGTAATACACGTACCCCGCTCGCACAGGGCCAATTGCGTGTGAAACTCCCTCGCGAACCCCAGTAATACACGTACCCCACTCGCACAGGGCCAATCGCGTGTGAAACTCCCCACGAACCCCAGTAATACACGTACCCCACTCGCACAGGCCCAATCGCGTGTGAAACTCCCTGCGAACCCCAGTAATACACGCACCCCACTCGCACAGGGCCAATTGCGTGTGAAACTCCTCACGAACCCCAGTAAATATGTATCCCGCTCGCACAGGGCCCATCGCGTGTGAAACTCCCCGCGAACCCCAGTAATACACGTACCCAACTCGCACAGGGCCAATCGCGTGTGAAACTCCCTGCGAACCCGAGTAATACACGTACCCCGCTCGCACAGGGCCAATCGCGTGTGAAACTCCCCGCGAAACCCAGTAATACAGTACCCCGCTCGCACAGGGCCAATCGCGTGTGAAACACCCCGCGAACCCCAGTAATACACGTACCCCGCTCGCACAGGGCCAATCGCGTGTGAAACTCCATGCAAACCCCAGTAATACACATACCCCGCTTGCACAGGGCCAATCGCGTGTGAAACTCCATACAAACCCCAGTAATACACGTACCCCGCTCGCACATGGCCAGTCGCATGTGAAACTCCCAGTGAACCCCAGTAATGCTCGCACAGGGCCAATCGCGTGTGAAACTCCCCACGAAACCCAGTAATACACGTACACCGCTCGCACAGGGTCGATTGCGTGTGAAACTCCCCGCGAACCCCAGTAATACACGTACCCCACTCGCACAGGCCCAATCGCGTGTGAAACTCCCCGCGAACCCCAGTAATACACGCACCCCACTCGCACAGGGCCAATTGCGTGTGAAACTCCTCACGAACCCCAGTAATACATGTATCCTGCTCGCACAGGGCCCATCGCGTGTGAAACTCCCCGCGAACCCCAGTAATACACGTACCCAACTCGCACAGGGCCAATCGGGTGTGAAACTCCCTGCGAACCCGAGTAATACACGTACCCCGCTCGCACAGGGCCAATCGCGTGTGAAACTCCCCGCGAACCCCAGTAATACAGTACCCCGCTCGCACAGGGCCAATCGCGTGTGAAACACCCCGCGAACCCCAGTAATACACGTACCCCGCTCGCACAGGGCCAATCGCGTGTGAAACTCCATGCAAACCCCAGTAATACACATACCACGCTCGCACAGGGCCAATCGCGTGTGAAACTCCATACAAACCCCAGTAATACACGTACCCCGCTCGCACATGGCCAGTCGCATGTGAAACTCCCAGTGAACCCCAGTAATACACGTACCCCGCTCGCACAGGGCCAATTGCGTGTGAAACTCCCCGCGCACCCCAGTAATACACGTACCCCGCTCGCACAGGCCCAATCGCGTGTGAAACTCCCTGCGAACCCCAGTAATACACGTACCCAACTCGCACAGGGCCAATTGCGTGTGAAACTCCTCACGAACCCCAGTAATACATGTATCCCGCTCGCACAGGGCCCATCGCGTGTGAAACTCCCCGCGAACCCCAGTAATACATGTACCCAACTCGCACAGGGCCAATCGCGTGTGAAACTCCCCGCGAACCCCAGTAATACAGTACCCTGCTCGCACATGGCCAATCGCGTGTGAAACTCCCTGCGAACCCCAGTAATACACGTACCCCGCTCGCACAGGGCCCATCGCGTGTGAAACTCCCCGCGAACCCCAGTAATACATGTACCCAACTCGCACAGGGCCAATCGCGTGTGAAACTCCCCGCGAACCCCAGTAATACACGTACCCTGCTCGCACAGGGCCAATCGCGTGTGAAACTCCCCGCGAACCCCATTAATACACGTACCCCATTCGCACAGGCCCAATCGCGTGTGAAACTCCCCGCGATCCCCAGTAATACACGTACCCCGCTCGCACAGGGCCAATCGCGTGTGAAACTCCTCACGAACCCCAGTAATACATGTATCCTGCTTGCACAGGGCCCATCGCGTGTGAAACTCCCCGCGAACCCCAGTAATACATGTACCCAACTCGCACAGGGCCAATCGCATGTGAAACTCCCCGCGAACCCCAGTAATACAGTACCCTGCTCGCACATGGCCAATCGCGTGTGAAACTCCCTGCGAACCCCAGTAATACACGTACCCCGCTCGCACAGGGCCCATCGCGTGTGAAACTCCCCGCGAACCCCAGTAATACATGTACCCAACTCGCACAGGGCCAATCGCGTGTGAAACTCCCCGCGAACCCCAGTAATACACGTACCCTGCTCGCACAGGGCCAATCAAGTGTGAAACTCCCCGCGAACCCCAGTAATACACGTACCCTGCTCGCACAGGGCCAATCAAGTGTGAAACTCCCCTCGAACCCCAGTAATACACGTACCCCGCTCGCACAGGGCCAATCGCGTGTGAAACTCCCCGCGAACCCCAGTAATACACGTAACCCGCTCGCACAGGGCCAATTGCGTGTGAAACTCCCTGCGAACCCCAGTAATACACGTACCCCGCTCGCACAGGGCCAATCGCGTGTGAAACTCCCCACGAACCCCAGTAATACACGGACCCCACTCGCACAGGCCCAATCGCGTGTGAAACTCCTCACGAACCCCAGTAATACATGTATCCCGCTCGCACAGGGCCCATCGCGTGTGAAACTCCCCGCGAACACCAGTAATACACGTACCCAACTCGCACAGGGCCAATCGCGTGTGAAACTCCCTGCGAACCCGAGTAATACACGTACCCCGCTCGCACAGGGCCAATCGCGTGTGAAACTCCCCGCGAAACCCAGTAATACAGTACCCCGCTCGCACAGGGCCAATCGCGTGTGAAACACCCCGCGAACCCCAGTAATACACGTACCCCGCTCGCACAGGGCCAATCGCATGTGAAACTCCATGCAAACCCCAGTAATACACATACCCCGCTCGCACAGGGCCAGTCGCGTGTGAAACTCCATACAAACCCCAGTAATACACGTACCCCGCTCGCACATGGCCAGTCGCATGTGAAACTCCCAGTGAACCCCAGTAATGCTCGCACAGGGCCAATCGCGTGTGAAACTCCCCACGAAACCCAGTAATACACGTACCCCGCTCGCACAGGGTCAATTGCGTGTGAAACTCCCCGCGAACCCCAGTAATACACATACCCCGCTCGCACAGGGCCAATCGCGTGTGAAACTCCCGCGAACCCCAGTAAAACACGTACCCCGCTCGCACAACGCCAATCGCGTGTGAAACTCCCCGCGAACCCCAGTAATACACGTACCCCGCTCGCACCAGGCCAATCGCGTGTGAAACTCCCAGCGAACCGCAGTAATACATGTACCCCGCTCGCACAGGCCCAATCGCGTGTGAAACTCCCCGTGAACCCCAGTAATACACGTACCCCGCTCGCACAGGACCAATTGTGTGTGAAACTCCCCGCGCACCCCAGTAATACACGTACCCCGCTCGCACAGGCCCAATCGCCTGTGAAACTCCCCGCGATCCCCAATCGCGTGTGAAACTCCTCACGAACCCCAGTAATACATGTATCCCGCTCGCACAGGGCCCATCGCGTGTGAAACTCCCCGCGAACCCCAGTAATACACGTACCCAACTCGCACAGGGCCAATTGCGTGTGAAACTCCCCGCGAACCCCAGTAATACAGTACCCCGCTCGCACAGGGCCAATCGCGTGTGAAACTCCCTGCGAACCCCAGTAATACACGTACCCCGCTCGCACAGGGCCAATCGCGTGAGAAACTCCACGCAAACCCCAGTAATACACAGACCCCGCTCGCACAGGGCCAATCGCGTGTGAAACTCCCCGCGAACCCCAGTAATACACATACCCCACTCGCACAGGCCCAATCGCGTGTGAAACTCCCCGCGAACCCCAGTAATACACGTACCCAACTCGCACAGGGCCAATCGCGTGTGAAACTCCCTGCGAACCCGAGTAATACACGTACCCCGCTCGCACAGGGCCAATCGCGTGTGAAACTCCCCGCGAACCCCAGTAATACAGTACCCCGCTCGCACAGGGCCAATCGCGTGTGAAACACCCCGTGAACCCCAGTAATACACGTACCCCGCTCGCACAGGGCCAATCGCGTGTGAAACTCCATGCAAACCCCAGTAATACACATACCCCGCTCGCACAGGGCCAATCGCGTGTGAAACTCCATACAAACCCCAGTAATACACGTACCCCGCTCGCACATGGCCAGTCGCATGTGAAACTCCCAGTGAACCCCAGTAATACACGTACCCCGCTCGCACAGGGCCAATTGCGTGTGAAACTCCCCGCGCACCCCAGTAATACACGTACCCCGCTCGCACAGGCCCAATCGCGTGTGAAACTCCCTGCGAACCCCAGTAATACACGTACCCAACTCGCACAGGGCCAATCGCGTGTGAAACTCCCCGCAAACCCCAGTGATACACGTCCCCGCTCACACAGGGCCAATCGCGTGTGAAACTCCCCGCGAACCCCAGTAATACACGTACCCCGCTCGCACAGGGCCAATCGTGTGTGAAACTCCCCACGAAACCCAGTAATACACGTACCCCGCTCGCACAGGGCCAATCGCGTGTGAAACGCCCCGCGAACCCCAGTAATAGACGTACCCCGCTCGCACAGGGCCAATCGTATGTGAAACTCCCCACGAACCCCAGTAACACACGTACCCCGCTCGCACAGGGCCAATCGCGTGTGAAACTCCCCGCGAACCCCAGTAATACACGTACCCCGCTCACACAGGCCCAATCGCGTGTGAAACTCCCCGCGAACCCCAGTAATACACGTACCCCGCTCGCACAGGGCCGATTGCGTGTGAAACTCCCCGCGAACCCCAGTAATACATGTACCCCATTCGCACAGGCCCAATCGCGTGTGAAACTCCCCGCGATCCCCAGTAATACATGTACCCCGCTCGCACAGGGCCAATCGCGTGTGAAACTCCTCACGAACCCCAGTAATACATGTATCCCGCTCGCACATGGCCCATCGCGTGTGAAACTCCCCGCGAACCCCAGTAATACATGTACCCAACTCGCACAGGGCCAATCGCGTGTGAAACTCCCCGCGAACCCCAGTAATACAGTACCCCGCTCGCACATGGCCAATCGCGTGTGAAACTCCCCGCGAACCCCAGTAATACACGTACCCCGCTCACACAGGCCCAATCGCGTGTGAAACTCCCCGCGAACCCCAGTAATACACGTACCCCGCTCGCACAGGGCCGATTGCGTGTGAAACTCCCCGCGAACCCCAGTAATACACGTACCCCATTCGCACAGGCCCAATCGCGTGTGAAACTCCCCGCGATCCCCAGTAATACACGTACCCCGCTCGCACAGGGCCAATCGCGTGTGAAACTCCTCACGAACCCCAGTAATACATGTATCCCGCTCGCACATGGCCCATCGCGTGTGAAACTCCCCGCGAACCCCAGTAATACATGTACCCAACTCGCACAGGGCCAATCGCGTGTGAAACTCCCCGCGAACCCCAGTAATACAGTACCCCGCTCGCACATGGCCAATCGCGTGTGAAACTCCCCGCAAACCCCAGTAATACACGTACCCCGCTCACACAGGCCCAATCGCGTGTGAAACTCCCCGCGAACCCCAGTAATACACGTACCCCGCTCGCACAGGGCCGATTGCGTGTGAAACTCCCCGCGAACCCCAGTAATACACGTACCCCATTCGCACAGGCCCAATCGCGTGTGAAACTCCCCGCGATCCCCAGTAATACACGTACCCCGCTCGCACAGGGCCAATCGCGTGTGAAACTCCTCACGAACCCCAGTAATACATGTATCCCGCTCGCACAGGGCCCATCGCGTGTGAAACTCCCCGCGAACCCCAGTAATACATGTACCCAACTCGCACAGGGCCAATCGCGTGTGAAACTCCCCGCGAACACCAGTAATACAGTACCCTGCTCGCACATGGCCAATCGCGTGTGAAACTCCCTGCGAACCCCAGTAATACACGTACCCCGCTCGCACAGGGCCCATCGCGTGTGAAACTCCCCGCGAACCCCAGTAATACATGTACCCAACTCGCACAGGGCCAATCGCGTGTGAAACTCCCCGCGAACCCCAGTAATACACGTACCCTGCTCGCACAGGGCCAATCAAGTGTGAAACTCCCCGCGAACCCCAGTAATACACGTACCCTGCTCGCACAGGGCCAATCAAGTGTGAAACTCCCCGCGAACCCCAGTAATACACGTACCCCGCTCGCACAGGGCCAATCGCGTGTGAAACTCCCCGTGAACCCCAGTAATACACGTACCCCGCTCGCACAGGGCCAATCGCGTGTGAAACTCCCCGCGAACACCAGTAATACAGTACCCTGCTCGCACATGGCCAATCGCGTGTGAAACTCCCTGCGAACCCCAGTAATACACGTACCCCGCTCGCACAGGGCCCATCGCGTGTGAAACTCCCCGCGAACCCCAGTAATACATGTACCCAACTCGCACAGGGCCAATCGCGTGTGAAACTCCCCGCGAACCCCAGTAATACACGTACCCTGCTCGCACAGGGCCAATCAAGTGTGAAACTCCCCGCGAACCCCAGTAATACACGTACCCTGCTCGCACAGGGCCAATCAAGTGTGAAACTCCCCGCGAACCCCAGTAATACACGTACCCCGCTCGCACAGGGCCAATCGCGTGTGAAACTCCCCGTGAACCCCAGTAATACACGTATCCCGCTCGCACAGGGCCAATTGCGTGTGAAACTCCCTCGCGAACCCCAGTAATACACGTACCCCACTCGCACAGGGCCAATCGCGTGTGAAACTCCCCACGAACCCCAGTAATACACGTACCCCACTCGCACAGGCCCAATTGCGTGTGAAACTCCCTGCTAACCCCAGTAATACACGCACCCCACTCGCACAGGGCCAATTGCGTGTGAAACTCCTCACGAACCCCAGTAATACATGTATCCCGCTCGCACAGGGCCCATCGCGTGTGAAACTCCCCGCGAACCCCAGTAATACACGTACCCAACTCGCACAGGGCCAATCGCGTGTGAAACTCCCTGCGAACCCGAGTAATACACGTACCCCGCTCGCACAGGGCCAATCGCGTGTGAAACTCCCCGCGAAACCCAGTAATACAGTACCCCGCTCGCACAGGGCCAATCGCGTGTGAAACACCCCGCGAACCCCAGTAATACACGTACCCCGCTCGCACAGGGCCAATCGCGTGTGAAACTCCATGCAAACCCCAGTAATACACATACCCCGCTCGCACAGGGCCAATCGCGTGTGAAACTCCCAGTGAACCCCAGTAATGCTCGCACAGGGCCAATCGCGTGTGAAACTCCCCACGAAACCCAGTAATACACGTACCCCGCTCGCACAGGGTCGATTGCGTGTGAAACTCCCCGCGAACCCCAGTAATACACGTACCCCACTCGCACAGGCCCAATCGCGTGTGAAACTCCCCGCGAACCCCAGTAATACACGCACCCCACTCGCACAGGGCCAATTGCGTGTGAAACTCCTCACGAACCCCAGTAATACATGTATCCTGCTCGCACAGGGCCCATCGCGTGTGAAACTCCCCGCGAACCCCAATAATACACGTACCCAATTCGCACATGGCCAATCGTGTCTGAAACTCCCTGCGAACCCGAGTAATACACGTACCCCGCTCGCACAGGGCCAATCGCGTGTGAAACTCCCCGCGAACCCCAGTAATACAGTACCCCGCTCGCACAGGGCCAATCGCGTGTGAAACACCCCGCGAACCCCAGTAATACACGTACCCCGCTCGCACAGGGCCAATCGCGTGTGAAACTCCATGCAAACCCCAGTAATACACATACCACGCTCGCACAGGGCCAATCGCGTGTGAAACTCCATACAAACCCCAGTAATACACGTACCCCGCTCGCACATGGCCAGTCGCATGTGAAACTCCCAGTGAACCCCAGTAATACACGTACCCCGCTCGCACAGGGCCAATTGCGTGTGAAACTCCCCGCGCACCCCAGTAATACACGTACCCCGCTCGCACAGGCCCAATCGCGTGTGAAACTCCCTGCGAACCCCAGTAATACACGTACCCAACTCGCACAGGGCCAATTGCGTGTGAAACTCCTCACGAACCCCAGTAATACATGTATCCCGCTCGCACAGGGCCCATCGCGTGTGAAACTCCCCGCGAACCCCAGTAATACATGTACCCAACTCGCACAGGGCCAATCGCGTGTGAAACTCCCCGCGAACCCCAGTAATACAGTACCCTGCTCGCACATGGCCAATCGCGTGTGAAACTCCCTGCGAACCCCAGTAATACACGTACCCCGCTCGCACAGGGCCCATCGCGTGTGAAACTCCCCGCGAACCCCAGTAATACATGTACCCAACTCGCACAGGGCCAATCGCGTGTGAAACTCCCCGCGAACCCCAGTAATACACGTACCCTGCTCGCACAGGGCCAATCAAGTGTGAAACTCCCCGCGAACCCCAGTAATACACGTACCCTGCTCGCACAGGGCCAATCAAGTGTGAAACTCCCCGCGAACCCCAGTAATACACGTACCCCGCTCGCACATGGCCAATCGCGTGTGAAACTCCCCGTGAACCCCAGTAATACACGTACCCCGCTCGCACAGGGCCAATTGCGTGTGAAACTCCCTGCGAACCCCAGTAATACACGTACCCCACTCGCACAGGGCCAATCGCGTGTGAAACTCCCCACGAACCCCAGTAATACACGTACCCCACTCGCACAGGCCCAATCGCGTGTGAAACTCCCTGCGAACCCCAGTAATACACGCACCCCACTCGCACAGGGCCAATTGCGTGTGAAACTCCTCACGAACCCCAGTAATACATGTATCCCGCTCGCACAGGGCCCATCGCTTGTGAAACTCCCCGCGAACCCCAGTAATACACGTACCCTGCTCGCACAGGGCCAATCAAGTGTGAAACTCCCCGCGAACCCCAGTAATACACGTACCCCGCTCGCACAGGGCCAATCGCGTGTGAAACTCCCCGTGAACCCCAGTAATACACGTACCCCGCTCGCACAGGCCCAATCGCGTGTGAAACTCCCTGCGAACCCCAGTAATACACGCACCCCACTCGCACAGGGCCAATTGCGTGTGAAACTCCTCACGAACCCCAGTAATACATGTATCCCGCTCGCACAGGGCCCATCGCGTGTGAAACTCCCCGCGAACCCCAGTAATACACGTACCCAACTCGCACAGGGCCAATCGCGTGTGAAACTCCCTGCGAACCCGAGTAATACACGTACCCCGCTCGCACAGGGCCAATCGCGTGTGAAACTCCCCGCGAAACCCAGTAATACAGTACCCCGCTCGCACAGGGCCAATCGCGTGTGAAACACCCCGCGAACACCAGTAATGCACGTACCCCGCTCGCACAGGGCCAATCGCGTGTGAAACTCCATGCAAACCCCAGTAATACACATACCCCGCTCGCACAGGGCCAATCGCGTGTGAAACTCCATACAAACCCCAGTAATACACGTACCCCGCTCGCACATGGCCAGTCGCATGTGAAACTCCCAGTGAACCCCAGTAATGCTCGCACAGGGCCAATCGCGTGTGAAACTCCCCACGAAACCCAGTAATACACGTACCCCGCTCGCACAGGGTCGATTGCGTGTGAAACTCCCCGCGAACCCCAGTAATACACGTACCCCACTGGCACAGGCCCAATCGCGTGTGAAACTCCCCGCGAACCCCAGTAATACACGCACCCCACTCGCACAGGGCCAATTGCGTGTGAAACTCCTCACGAACCCCAGTAATACATGTATCCCGCTCGCACAGGGCCCATCGCGTGTGAAACTCCCCGCGAACCCCAGTAATACACGTACCCAACTCGCACAGGGCCAATCGGGTGTGAAACTCCCTGCGAACCCGAGTAATACACGTACCCCGCTTGCACAGGGCCAATCGCGTGTGAAACTCCCCGCGAACCCCAGTAATACAGTACCCCGCTCGCACAGGGCCAATCGCGTGTGAAACACCCCGCGAACCCCAGTAATACACGTACCCCGCTCGCACAGGGCCAATCGCGTGTGAAACTCCATGCAAACCCCAGTAATACACATACCCCGCTCGCACAGGGCCAATCGCGTGTGAAACTCCATACAAACCCCAGTAATACACGTACCCCGCTCGCACATGGCCAGTCGCATGTGAAACTCCCAGTGAACCCCAGTAATACACGTACCCCGCTCGCACAGGGCCAATTGCGTGTGAAACTCCCCGCGCACCCCAGTAATACACGTACCCCGCTCGCACAGGCCCAATCGCGTGTGAAACTCCCTGCGAACCCCAGTAATACACGTACCCAACTCGCACAGGGCCAATTGCGTGTGAAACTCCTCACGAACCCCAGTAATACATGTATCCCGCTCGCAGAGGGCCCATCGCGTGTGAAACTCCCCGCGAACCCCAGTAATACATGTACCCAACTCGCACAGGGCCAATCGCGTGTGAAACTCCCCGCGAACCCCAGTAATACAGTACCCTGCTCGCACATGGCCAATCGCGTGTGAAACTCCCTGCGAACCCCAGTAATACACGTACCCCGCTCGCACAGGGCCCATCGCGTGTGAAACTCCCCGCGAACCCCAGTAATACATGTACCCAACTCGCACAGGGCCAATCGTGTGTGAAACTCCCCGCGAACCCCAGTAATACACGTACCCTGCTCGCACAGGGCCAATCAAGTGTGAAACTCCCCGCGAACCCCAGTAATACACGTACCCTGCTCGCACAGGGCCAATCAAGTGTGAAACTCCCCGCGAACCCCAGTAATACACGTACCCCGCTCGCACAGGGCCAATCGCTCGTGAAACTCCCCGTGAACCCCAGTAATACACGTACCCCGCTCGCACAGGGCCAATTGAGTGTGAAACTCCCTGCGAACCCCAGTAATACACGTACCCCACTCGCACAGGGCCAATCGCGTGTGAAACTCCCCACGAACCCCAGTAATACACGTACCCCACTCGCACAGGCCCAATCGCGTGTGAAACTCCCCGCGAACCCCAGTAATACACGTACCCAACTCGCACAGGGCCAATCGCGTGTGAAACACCCCGCGAACCCCAGTAATACACGTACCCCGCTCGCACAGGGCCAATCGCGTGTGAAACTCCATGCAAACCCCAGTAATACACATACCCCGCTCGCACAGGGCCAATCGCGTGTGAAACTCCATACAAACCCCAGTAATACACGTACCCCGCTCGCACATGGCCAGTCGCATGTGAAACTCCCAGTGAAACCCAGTAATGCTCGCACAGGGCCAATCGCGTGTGAAACTCCCCACGAAACCCAGTAATACACGTACCCCGCTCGCACAGGGTCGATTGCGTGTGAAACTCCCCACGAACCCCAGTAATACACATACCCCGCTCGCACAGGGCCAATCGCGTGTGAAACTCCCGCGAACCCCAGTAATACACGTACCCCGCTCGCACAACACCAATCGCATGTGAAACTCCCCGCGAACCCCAGTAATACACGTACCCCGCTCGCACCAGGCCAATCGCGCGTGAAACTCCCCGCGAACCCCAGTAATACATGTACCCCGCTCGCACAGGCCCAATCGCGTGTGAAACTCCCCGTGAACCCCAGTAATACACGTACCCCGCTCGCACAGGGCCAATTGCGTGTGAAACTCCCCGCGCACCCCAGTAATACACGTACCCCGCTCGCACAGGCCCAATCGCCTGTGAAACGCCCCGCGATCCCCAATCGCGTGTGAAACTCCTCACGAACCCCAGTAATACATGTATCCCGCTCGCACAGGGCCCATCGCGTGTGAAACTCCCCGCGAACCCCAGTAATACACGTACCCAACTCGCAAAGGGCCAATCGCGTGTGAAACTCCCCGCGAACCCCAGTAATACAGTACCCCGCTCGCACAGGGCCAATCGCGTGTGAAACTCCCTGCGAACCCCAGTAATACACGTACCCCACTCGCACAGGGCCAATCGCGTGTGAAACTCCATGCAAACCCCAGTAATACACAGACCCCGCTCGCACAGGGCCAATTGCGTGTGAAACTCCCCGCGAACCCCAGTAATACACGTACCCCGCTCGCACAGGCCCAATCGCGTGTGAAACTCCCTGCGAACCCCAGTAATACACGTACCCCACTCGCACAGGCCCAATCGCGTGTGAAACTCCCCGCGAACCCCAGTAATACACGTACCCCGCTCGCACAGGGCCAATTGCGTGTGAAACTCCCTGCGAACCCCAGTAATACACGTACCCCACTCGCACAGGCCCAATCGCGTGTGAAACTCCCCACGAACCCCAGTAATACACGCACCCCACTCGCACAGGGCCAATTGCGTGTGAAACTCCTCACGAACCCCAGTAATACATGTATCCCGCTCGCACAGGGCCCATCGCGTGTGAAACTCCCCGCGAACCCCAGTAATACACGTACCCAACTCGCACAGGGCCAATCGCGTGTGAAACTCCCTGCGAACCCGAGTAATACACGTACCCCGCTCGCACAGGGCCAATCGCGTGTGAAACTCCCCACGAACCCCAGTAATACAGTACCCCGCTCGCACAGGGCCAATCGCGTGTGAAACACCCCGCGAACCCCAGTAATACACGTACCCCGCTCGCACAGGGCCAATCGCGTGTGAAACTCCATGCAAACCCCAGTAATACACATACCCCGCTCGCACAGGGCCAATCGCGTGTGAAACTCCATACAAACCCCAGTAATACACGTACCCTGCTCGCACATGGCCAGTCGCATGTGAAACTCCCAGTGAACCCCAGTAATACACGTACCCCGCTCGCACAGGGCCAATTGCGTGTGAAACTCCCCGCGCACCCCAGTAATACACGTACCCCGCTCGCACAGGCCCAATCGCGTGTGAAACTCCCTGCGAACCCCAGTAATACACGTACCCAACTCGCACAGGGCCAATTGCGTGTGAAACTCCCCGCGAACCCCAGTAATACACGTACCCCGCTCGCACAGGGCCAATTGCGTGTGAAACTCCCTGCGAACCCCAGTAATACACGTACCCCGCTCGCACATGGCCAGTCGCATGTGAAACTCCCAGTGAACCCCAGTAATACACGTACCCCGCTCGCACAGGGCCAATTGCGTGTGAAACTCCCCGCGCACCCCAGTAATACACGTACCCCGCTCGCACAGGCCCAATCGCGTGTGAAACTCCCTGCGAACCCCAGTAATACACGTACCCCACTCGCACAGGCCCAATCGCGTGTGAAACTCCCCGCGAACCCCAGTAATACACGTACCCCGCTCGCACAGGGCCAATTGCGTGTGAAACTCCCTGCGAACCCCAGTAATACACGTACCCCGCTCGCCAAGGGCCAATCGCGTGTGAAACTCCCCGCAAACCCCAGTAATACACGCACCCCACTCGCACAGGGCCAATTGCGTGTGAAACTCCTCACGAACCCCAGTAATACATGTATCCCGCTCGCACAGGGCCCATCGCGTGTGAAACTCCCCGCGAACCCCAGTAATACACGTACCCAACTCGCACAGGGCCAATCGCGTGTGAAACTCCCCACAAAACCCAGTAATACACGTACCCCGCTCGCACAGGGCCAATCGCGTGTGAAACTCCCCGCGAACCCCAGTAATAGACGTACCCCGCTCGCACAGGGCCAATCGTATGTGAAACTCCCCACGAACCCCATGTGATGCTGGAAATGCATCTGAGGGACAGGGCCTCTGAATCCTTGTCCTATTACTGTTTGTATCGTGTGTTCTGTCATGTTTTCTGCCCAGGGGTCCATTTGGGACTCCTGGCAGTGCAGCTCTCTTTTGGTTTGGTGAACAGACCCATGGGATACCCTTATGGCACCCATGGGTAGGGGGTACAACCCTGTGCCCCTAGTGTATGTTTTTGGGCACCTATGGGTGGCCCACAGAGAAGGGTATGGGCTGGTGGCAGCTCCACGCTGAACTTGACAGGTGCTCTGGGTGTCCTCCATTTTGGGATACCCGGGCCCTGCCATTGGGATCAGTTGATTCCTGATAGAAAACAAGATGGCCCCTGTGGCCTCTTGCTTTCTATTGCCTGTTGTCTTGTTTTTCCCAAAGTCCTGGGAAGCCCTGACTCTGTCCCTTCCCCCTGACTGACTGTTGGGTGGAAGTTCCATGTATGGTATTGTGGTGAAGGCCCAGCTAGACTGGCTGGAGCCTTCCCAGTGTCTGTATGTTGTGGGTACCTCCTGTGGGTGGGACCTGGATGAATGGAGTGTGTGACCAATATACACTTCTTGTTGTGGTTGTCTGGTTTCTGGCATGTGAGACAAAGACTGAGACAGCCCTGCCCGAAACTGGCCTGAATGCAGTGTGTAGTGTTGAATGGCTGGGTACTTGTCCCAATCCACATTCCTTGTTGTGAGTGTCTGGAAGGGAGGAGTGTGGCCTGAATGCACTGTGTGCCTGATTGGCTGACTGACTGCATGAATGCCCTGCAGTATGATTGGCTGCTGAGTGTGTGTCAGCAGCGTGGATGAGAGTGAGGATAGTATATCTGGGGACCTCTCACCACTGGAAGTGTGTTCAGTTCAGGAGCGTCCAGAAGCTGAGTCTCCACTCAAGAGTAACTGGAACTGCTGATCCTCGACGTCCAGCTGGAAGAAGAAGACTTGCTGTGGCATTTGCTTCAACCGATCTGAAGGCTGACGAGATCGTCGAGGGCTGACCCGAGAGAGGACCTGGTAAGGCGCCCTCTTCCCGTGCTCCGAGGGACCATCGAGCACCGCTCCATCTTCGCCGAAGCGCCCTGGAAGACAGATCCTCGAAAGGCTGTCGACCCGAGACGGGACCGCCGAGGAGATCGAAGTGAAGCACCCGGACATCGACGCCGTCGAAGTCCATTGCCGTCGACCAGGGTTCGCAGGTTTGTGGAACCGCTGGAGGCCCGTCGAAGTTGTGTTGCCCAGCCGTGGGAACCACTTGACGCCGTGCCGCCGACGATCGGAGCCGTCCGCTCCATTGCCTAAGAACATTCAATCGAAGGACTCTCTCGACCGCATCGTTGACCGCTTATCCTGCGGAGAAAGTCGAGGACGACCAACGCGCCGAGGAGAAACCTGCCGGTGGGTTTCCCGCCACCCGACGACCTCAAAGACTCGGACGACTCGACGCCCTTGCTGGGCTCCCGTCTCTACAATCTTTGCGGTCCAGAACTATTGTCATCGAGGTGCCCCGCACACCTCCGCCTTGCAGGACGCCGACGCCCCGACGCCGACGAGCACCGCTCGGACGAAGCTGCCGCCTCTTCGACATCGTTCCACCTCGTTTGTCGACGGACGTTCGACGCCCCGTGCCTCCTGCTTGAAAGGGAAGGCATTCAAGAAGGGCCGTCGATTCCCCGTCGCCGAACAGCGAGTCACTCGACGCTTGTCGATGCCTTTTCGAGGAACTCGACTCCACCAGGTACATTGGGGGGGTAAAAACATTATAGGAGAAAATAAGACTTGCAGAGCAATATATGGACTGGGCTTGAGCTATATCTTTTCTTACAGGTTGCCCAGGTGGGGGGATCTCCACACAGAACTGTGCCTAGTGGTAGGGGTCAGTATTCTGCCTATTGCTGAACCATCTTATTTTCTCTCCTCTCTCTATTTCTGGTTTCACTCTACTGGTCTGTGTGACATTGTACAGTATTGTTCATGCACTTCAATCAGATCTAGGGTGGTACCACTTTAGGATTGTCAATATTTGTCATTGTAGATTTTGCCGGAGTACAAAGTGAGTTATCATGATGAATGTACATAACCTTAACTATTGATTATATAAAGACTGTGTTCTAACCAATACAGAGTGTGGATATTCCTTTGTGGGGGCTTGGGGATACACTGTACTTAAGAACCAGCCTGCATCACCTCCTGAGAAGCTAGGCCTTGCTTGCTCGACCATTGCTACCGAATAGAGAATCTTGGCTGGGGTCTCCTGTGCCTCTCCTCCACCATATAGGGAGCGGAAGTACAGACACCCCCCACCGGTCGTTGAGATCCGTTCTCTCACACTGGTGGCAGCGGTGGGATGCTTATGGTTTTAAGAATCAGTGTATAACCGTGCCACTTGCAAAGGATATTTGCCCTTTATTGAATTAAGGTTTAGTTGTGTACAAGGTAACTGCATTACAAACAATGGAGTCTATTGCGAATGGCAAATTAACTCGGATGAGCTTGGAGGCTCTCCAGAGTGCTTGTGAAGCTAGGGAGTTAGACTTTGTGGATAAGTCTAGGGCTGAGCTGATAGCTGCCCTGGTGGACTACCAGACTGATAGTGAAACTCTTGATGAGGGGGGGAATGCAACCAATGAGGACTCTGCCCCTGGGGTTTCTGCTGAATCTGTTTCTGGGAATGCCGCCATTCCTGCTGCCTCTATTCCAAACTCCAGCAATTCCTTAGAGCTTGAGTTATTAAGGATGAAATTGGCCTTTGAATACCGCAAGTTGGAAATAGATGCTGAGCTTAAGAAAGAGGAGTTGGCTCAACAAGTTGAACTCAAAAATAAGGACCTTGAACTCAAGAGCCAGGACACTGAATGTCAGAGGATCCAGCTAGAGAAAGCTAGAGTGGAGACTTCAGCTAGATCCAGTGAGAGTGTCAGGTCCCCAGCCACCAAGTTTATGAAAGATTTGGTTGGTGTATTTGTGGAGGGTTCGGATATCCTCCAATGGATTGAAGCGTTTGAAATGGCTTGTGAGATTCATGATGTGGATAAAAGAGATTGGGCGAAGTGTTTGTTAAGCAGAGTGCCTCAAACCGGGTATGACTGTGTTCTGAAGCTGAGTGTGGAAGAAAGGGGTCAATACGAGTGTATGAAGTCTGCTTTGATTGCCAAGTTCGGCAAGACACCTACCCAATACCTTAGAAGGTTCAGGGATTTTAAGAAAAAGGAGAATATGTCTTGGGTTGACTGGGTGAGTGCAGCGCACATGAACATGATGGGGTGGATCGATGGATACAAGGTTAAGACTTTTGTTGAATTGTCCCACCTCTTGTTTTTTGAGCATTTCTCTGAAGCCTGTTCACCAGAGCTGCGTCAGTATGTGGCTGACCAGAACATTTTGGACCCCTTTAAGCTGGCTAGGTTGGCTGACAAGTGGGTCTCCCACCGGGTGTCCCCTAAGGACTCCAGTGGGAAGAACAAGGACAAAGAGAAGGGGGCCTCTCAGAAAGCTGAGGAGTCCCCCAAGCAATCACAGTCGGGTAAACCAAAACCTTCCTCTCCTAAGACCCAAAAATCTAGTGGGGATAAGTCATCTGGGGGTGGGAATAAGAGTAGTGGTCCACCTGCTGCAAAGCAGGCTCCCAGTGGTTCCAGTACCGTACCCCGCACTCCTGGCGCTTGTTGGGACTGTGGGGCTCTGGATCACAAAAGGGGTGACCCCAAGTGTAAAGGTAAGGCACTTGGAGTACAGGCTGTCAGCCTGACCTACCCTTACCCCGTGTCTGAGGTGGAGGCCACTGTCCTCCCCTCCTCTGCCGGTATCACATTTGGTGCTCCGGTGGAGATTTCCTTAGTGTCCCTTGGGGCCTGGGACCAGTACGCAGAAGTACTGGCGACTATCCCACAGAACACCCGTAGATTTTTGAGAAGTGTCCTCTTGAATGGCCAGCCTTCTACTGGTTTGAGAGACACTGGGGCAAGCATGACAGTGGTGGACAGGACCCTGCTCAGGCCAGAGGACTATGAAGGTGCTCCTCTGCAAACCACCAGGTTAGCTGGTGGGCCTCCCAAATTATCCCCTGTAGCCTTAGTCACACTCATGATTGGCGACAAGACAGCGAAGCTTCCTGTCCTGGTTCAGGACAATGTCCCTGCTAACATTTTGTTAGGGAATGATCTAGTAGAGTTGGGGTTGATCTCGGATGGTCTTCCCATGACTGCTGCTGCCGTCACTAGATCACAGGTGACATCGGGTCCGGCTGTGGGTCAGATACCCGAGCCAAAGGCGAGGCCTAAGGCAAGAAGGCGGAAGACCAAGAAGGCCACCTCTGTGGAGGGAGCACCTTCTCTTCCTGCTGCACCCATTGGGATCCATGCTCAGGACGGGCTGGGTCCAGTGGAAAACCCCAACTCAACTCCTTTGGGAGAAGAGGCAGAAGACTCTCCTGTGGGAGAGGTTCTTAACCCAGAGGATCATCCCGACCTTCAATGCTTGTTAGCTGAAGGGGGACCCTCCCGGGCAGACTTCTGTAAGGGGCAGAGAGAGTGCCACTCTCTCGAGGGACTGAGGAAACAGGCCCTGGCCCAGGCACAAGGAGAGGTGCCTAGGAATTTCCGGATTTATTGGGAGGGTGAGCTCCTTGTTAGTGAGCCCACTAAGCCTGAACCTGGTGCCCGCAAGAGGTTGGTGGTACCCCAGGTTTACAGGCCCTTCCTACTGCAGTTGGCGCATGAGGTGCCCTTGGCTGGTCATCTTGGGACCAAGAAGACTAAGCAGAGGCTCTCTGCCCATTTCTACTGGCCACGGATGGGAGTAGAAGTGGAGTCCCACTGCAGGACCTGCCCAACTTGTCAGTTGTCTGGCAAGACTGGAGGCAGTGTCATTGCCCCACTGCAGCCGTTGCCAGGGGTTGGCACCCCATTTGAGAGGGTGGGCATCGACATCGTCGGTCCCCTTGACCCTCCCACTTCAGGTGGACATCGGTTCATCCTGGTCTTGGTAGATCATGCCACCAGGTACCCTGAGGCGATACCCCTTCGGACGGTTACGGCCAAGGTGGTTGCCAGGGCTCTCCTGGGCATTTTCACCCGTGTTGGATTCCCCAAGGAAGTTGTCTCTGACAGAGGATCCAACTTCATGTCGAGTTACATGAAAACCATGTGGAAAGAGTGCGGGGTAACCTACAAGTTCTCCACCTCTTACCACCCTCAGACCAATGGTCTGGTTGAGAGATTTAACAAAACTCTCAAGGGCATGCTAGGTGCTTTGGAAGAGCCCCTAAGGAGGAAATGGGATCTCCTCCTGCCATGCCTGCTGTTTGCTTACAGAGAGGTACCTCAAGAGGGTGTTGGTTTCAGCCCCTTTGAGTTACTCTTTGGACATCCCGTGAGGGGACCCCTCGCCTTGATCCGAGAAGGCTGGGAAGCCACCCCTCCAGGTCCCGCCAAGCAAGTGGGGGACTACGTGTTAGGCCTCAGGCGGAGGATGACACAGATGATGGGTCAGGCAACCGCAAATCTCAAGGCCAGCCAGGAATTGAATAAGTACTGGCATGACCTTAAAGCCTCGCAAGTGGATTGGACTCCGGGACAGGAAATCCTTGTGATGGAGCCTACAAAGCCTAGGGCTTTGGCCGACAAATGGACTGGACCCTTCAGGATAATCTCCAAGATGGGCGAAGTCAATTATCTGGTTGACATGGGTGCCTCTGGGGTAGCCCCTCAGGTATTCCATGTCAACAGGCTCAAGCCTTTCCACAGGCGAGCAGAGGTCTCATGTCTCTTGCTAGCTTCAGGGCAAGAAGAGGATGAGAGTGAGCCCCTTCCTGATTTGCTGCATAGCAACCCTCAGGATGGCTCAGTGGAGGGAGTACATCTCTCTCCAGATTTGACAACAGAGCAACAGAGGGCCTGTAGGGCTTTGCTCCAACAGTACGCCTCTCTGTTTTCACTGACACCAGGCCTTACACCGTGGTGTAAGCACGAAATTGACACTGGTGACAGTGTGCCTGTCAAAATCAGGAGCTATCGGATGTCAGATACCGTCAAAAACCACATCCAGGCTGAGGTCGCCAAGATGTTGGATCTGGGTGTTATTGAACCCTCAACCAGTCCCTGGTCCAGTCCAGTGGTCCTTGTCCCTAAGGCAAGTTCCCAGGCGGGTACCAAGGATTGGAGGTTCTGTGTGGACTACCGAGGAGTCAATGCCGTCACCAAAACTGACGCGCACCCATTGCCCAGGGCTGATGAGCTCGTGGACACTATAGGTGCTGCCAAATTTGTGAGCACCTTTGACCTTACCTCAGGCTATTGGCAAATAGCTCTGACGGACCATGCCAAGGAAAAGACGGCATTCTCCACACCTGAGGGACTCTACCAGTTTAGGGTCATGCCCTTTGGGTTGAAGAATGCCCCTGCCACCTTCCAGAGATTGGTCAACCATGCGCTCAGTGGGCTGGAAGCCTTTTGTGTGGCTTACTTAGACGACATTGCCGTCTACAGTTCCACCTGGGAAGAGCATTTGACACATCTGGATAAGGTGTTGCAGGCCTTGAAAAGGGCTAACCTCACTATCAAGGCCACCAAGTGCCAGATAGCTCAGGGGAAGGTTACCTATCTTGGTCATGAGGTAGGAGGGGGTCAAATCCAACCTCTCTCCAGTAAAGTACAGGATGTACAGAACTGGGAGACTCCCACTACTCAAACCCAGGTGAGAGCCTTTTTGGGCCTCACTGGGTACTATCGCAATTTCATGGCAGACTATGGAACCATAGCTGCACCCCTGACAGCTCTAACTTCACCCAAACAGCCTAGGAAGGTTAATTGGACTGAAGACTGTCAGAGGGCCTTTGATGGCTTGAAAGAAAGTCTGTGTAGGGCACCTGTGTTGAGTGCGCCTGACTACAGCCGACCCTTTATCGTCCAGACGGATGCCTGCGACACCGGAATTGGAGCTGTCTTGTCCCAGTTAGATGACAAAGGGAGAGAACACCCTATCATATTCATCAGTAGACAACTCAAGGGTAGAGAACTTAGGTGGGCTACTGTTGAAAAGGAGTGTTTTAGTATAGTTTGGAGCCTTAGGCGTTTTAGTAGGCGTTTTAGGCCCTACCTTACGGGGTCTACCTTCAAGGTCCAAACAGATCATAAGCCCCTGAAGTGGCTTATGCAGATGAAGGGTGAGAACCCGAAATTGCTCAGGTGGTCCATTAGCCTGCAAGGGCTAGACTTCACCATAGAGCACAGACCAGGGAAGAGTCACGATAATGCAGATGGCCTTTCCAGAAGGTATGTTGACCGTCTGGATGAGGGTGTCTATCCCGTGGGAGATTAGACACCCTCCACCTCAGTCTGGGGGGTGCGACTGTGATCCTGGAAATGCATCTGAGGGACAGGGCCTCTGAATCCTTGTCCTATTACTGTTTGTATCGTGTGTTCTGTCATGTTTTCTGCCCAGGGGTCCATTTGGGACTCCTGGCAGTGCAGCTCTCTTTTGGTTTGGTGAACAGACCCATGGGATACCCTTATGGCACCCATGGGTAGGGGGTACAACCCTGTGCCCCTAGTGTATGTTTTTGGGCACCTGTGGGTGGCCCACAGAGCAGGGTATGGGCTGGTGGCAGCTCCACGCTGAACTTGACAGGTGCTCTGGGTGTCCTCCATTTTGGGATACCCGGGCCCTGCCATTGGGATCAGTTGATTCCTGATAGAAAACAAGATGGCCCCTGTGGCCTCTTGCTTTCTATTGCCTGTTGTCTTGTTTTTCCCAAAGTCCTGGGAAGCCCTGACTCTGTCCCTTCCCCCTGACTGACTGTTGGGTGGAAGTTCCATGTATGGTTTTGTGGTGAAGGCCCAGCTAGACTGGCTGGAGCCTTCCCAGTGTCTGTATGTTGTGGGTACCTCCTGTGGGTGGGACCTGGGTGAATGGAGTGTGTGACCAATATACACTTCTTGTTGTGGTTGTCTGGTTTCTGGCATGTGAGACAAAGACTGAGACAGCCCTGCCCGAAACTGGCCTGAATGCAGTGTGTAGTGTTGAATGGCTGGGTACTTGTCCCAATCCACATTCCTTGTTGTGAGTGTCTGGAAGGGAGGAGTGTGGCCTGAATGCACTGTGTGCCTGATTGGCTGACTGACTGCATGAATGCCCTGCAGTATGATTGGCTGCTGAGTGTGTGCCAGCAGCGTGGATGAGAGTGAGGATAGTATATCTGGGGACCTCTCACCACTGGAAGTGTGTTCAGTTCAGGAGCGTCCAGAAGCTGAGTCTCCACTCAAGAGTAACTGGAACTGCTGATCCTCGACGTCCAGCTGGAAGAAGAAGACTTGCTGTGGCATTTGCTTCAACCGATCTGAAGGCTGACGAGATCGTCGAGGGCTGACCCGAGAGAGGACCTGGTAAGGCGCCCTCTTCCCGTGCTCCGAGGGACCATCGAGCACCGCTCCATCTTCGCCGAAGCGCCCTGGAAGACAGATCCTCGAAAGGCTGTCGACCCGAGACGGGACCGCCGAGGAGATCGAAGTGAAGCACCCGGACATCGACGCCGTCGAAGTCCATTGCCGTCGACCAGGGTTCGCAGGTTTGTGGAACCGCTGGAGGCCCGTCGAAGTTGTGTTGCCCAGCCGTGGGAACCACTTGACGCCGTGCCGCCGACGATCGGAGCCGTCCGCTCCATTGCCTAAGAACATTCAATCGAAGGACTCTCTCGACCGCATCGTCGACCGCTTATCCTGCCGGAGAAAGTCGAGGACGACCAACGCGCCGAGGAGAAACCTGCCGGTGGGTTTCCCGCCACCCGACGACCTCAAAGACTCGGACGACTCGACGCCCTTGCTGGGCTCCCGTCTCTACAATCTTTGCGGTCCAGAACTATTGTCATCGAGGTGCCCCGCACACCTCCGCCTTGCAGGACGCTGACGCCGACGAGCACCGCTCGGACGAAGCTGCCGCCTCTTCGACATCGTTCCACCTCGTTTGTCGACGGACGTTCGACGCCCCGTGCCTCCCGCTTGAAAGGGAAGGCATTCAAGAAGGGCCGTCGATTCCCCGTCGCCGAACAGCGAGTCACTCGACGCTTGTCGACGCCTTTTCGAGGAACTCGACTCCACCAGGTACATTGGGGGGGTAAAAACATTATAGGAGAAAATAAGACTTGCAGAGCAATATATGGACTGGGCTTGAGCTATATCTTTTCTTACAGGTTGCCCAGGTGGGGGGATCTCCACACAGAACTGTGCCTAGTGGTAGGGGTCAGTATTCTGCCTATTGCTGAACCATCTTATTTTCTCTCCTCTCTCTATTGCTGGTTTCACTCTACTGGTCTGTGTGACATTGTACAGTATTGTTCATGCACTTCAATAAGATCTAGGGTGGTACCACTTTAGGATTGTCAATATTTGTCATTGTAGATTTTGCCGGAGTACAAAGTGAGTTATCATGATGAATGTACATAACCTTAACTATTGATTATATAAAGACTGTGTTCTAACCAATACAGAGTGTGGATATTCCTTTGTGGGGGCTTGGGGATACACTGTACTTAAGAACCAGCCTGCATCACCTCCTGAGAAGCTAGGCCTTGATTGCTCGACCATTGCTACCGAATAGAGAATCTTGGCTGGGGTCTCCTGTGCCTCTCCTCCACCATATAGGGAGCGGAAGTACAGACACCCCCCACCGGTCGTTGAGATCCGTTCTCTCACACCCCAGTAACACACGTACCCCGCTCGCACAGGGCCAATCGCGTGTGAAACTCCCCGCGAACCCCAGTAATACACGTACCCCGCTCACACAGGCCCAATCGCGTGTGAAACTCCCCGCGAACCCCAGTAATACACGTACCCCGCTCGCACAGGGCCGATTGCGTGTGAAACTCCCCGCGAACCCCAGTAATACACGTACCCCATTCGCACAGGCCCAATCGCGTGTGAAACTCCCCGCGATCCCCAGTAATACACGTACCCCGCTCGCACAGGGCCAATCGCGTGTGAAACTCCTCACGAACCCCAGTAATACATGTATCCCGCTCGCACAGGGCCCATCGCGTGTGAAACTCCCCGCGAACCCCAGTAATACATGTACCCAACTCGCACAGAGCCAATCGCGTGTGAAACTCCCCGCGAACCCCAGTAATACAGTACCCCGCTCGCACAGGGCCAATCGCGTGTGAAACTCCCTGCGAACCCCAGTAATACACGTACCCCGCTCGCACAGGGCCCATCGCGTGTGAAACTCCCCGCGAACCCCAGTAATACATGTACCCAACTCGCACAGGGCCAATCGCGTGTGAAACTCCCCGCGAACCCCAGTAATACACGTACCCTGCTCGCACAGGGCCAATCAAGTGTGAAACTCCCCACGAACCCCAGTAATACACGTACCCCGCTCGCACAGGGCCAATTGCGTGTGAAACTCCCTGCGAACCCCAGTAATACACGTACCCCGCTCGCACAGGGCCAATCGCGTGTGAAACTCCCCACGAACCCCAGTAATACACGTACCCCACTCGCACAGGCCCATTCGCGTGTGAAACTCCCCGCAAACCACAGTAATACACGCACCACACTCGAACAGGGCCTATTGCGTGTGGAACTCCTCACGAACCCCAGTAATACATGTATCCCGCTCGCACAGGGCCCATCGCGTGTGAAACTCCCCACGAACCCCAGTAATACACGTACCCCACTCGCACAGGCCCAATCGCGTGTGAAACTCCCCGCGAACCCCAGTAATACACGCACCCCACTCGCACAGGGCCAATTGCGTGTGGAACTCCTCACGAACCCCAGTAATACATGTATGCCGCTCGCACAGGGCCCATCGCGTGTGAAACTCCCTGCGAACCCGAGTAATACACGTACCCCGCTCGCACAGGGCCAATCGCGTGTGAAACTCCCCGCGAAACCCAGTAATACAGTACCCCGCTCGCACAGGGCCAATCGCGTGTGAAACACCCCGCGAACCCCAGTAATACACGTACCCCGCTCGCACAGGGCCAATCGCGTGTGAAACTCCATGCAAACCCCAGTAATACACATACCCCGCTCGCACAGGGCCAATCGCGTGTGAAACTCCATACAAACCCCAGTAATACACTGTTAGGGAGAATTCTCTGTTTAGGCTGAATTTCCCTACCTAGTGAGTCCCCCAGCAGCTTTGCTGGATTTCTGGGGTTTCTTTTTTTCTCCTGCCAAGAGTGAGACTCTTTCACCCTCACTCTTGGGCATGTTGAAGTGTGTTTTCTTGGTTAAACCTTGTGTTGAATGGGCTATGGGGTCTTTTACTCCATAGGGCCTTATGTATTTTTGTGATGTGGGTTACACAGCACCCTCTGTGCCGTGACCCAGGGGTGTCCTAGGGACTCCCCAACATAGACTCCATACCCTGGGACTGACTACTGTCTCCCAGGGCATGTAAAGTCACCAAAGACTTTGCTAGTCTTGAATCCTGAACAGAACCAGTACAAACCATCATATTGTGGACGTACTGGCTGGGGCAATTCGATTGCCCCAGGGTCTGTTAGTCGAGGGGGCACGTCTCCGTCCCCCCTGATCGAGTTTTGGCTGGTGGCAGTGGAAACTACTTTTTATATTCGACCGCGAATATTTCCCTATGGGATTTCCCATTGTTTTAGGCTAACACATTTAATTATTTATTTACGGTAGCCTTAAACATACCGCCGGTTTATATATTTATTATTATAACTCCGGTTGGGACTTTTTGCCAAAACTTGATTCTAAAATGGCGTTGGCGTTCGCCTCTGTAACTCTGACCCAAAGTGGAGCCCTTTGTTCCACTTTTGGCGGGCTTCTCCACAGAAGCCCTCCAAAGTGGTGCCACTCTGTCTGGGGTACTTAGGAGGGGTGGAGGGGGATTTAGGCACCCTGGACTGAGTTACCTTGGTAACTCAAGTCGCACTCCGTCCTGATTGGCCCAAGTGGTGAGCCGGCCAGCTCACCACTTAGCATGTTTGAGTGACAGCTAGGCTGGGTGAATGGGGGTTTGCTGCATAAAAGCAGGGCTTTGGGGACTGGAACTTTAGAAGTCGCCACAGGACCAAGAATCCGACGAGGGAAGAGCTGAGCCGACCTGCTTCGACGACACCACCCGGTGGAGCCCTGCTGAACCGTCTCACCACTTTTTCCAACGACCGAGGAGAACTCTTAACGGAGTGGCTCCTTCCCTTGACTGGTGGGGACAACCAGTTTTCACCTTCTTTCCGCTTCTCGAGGTATCTCGTGGCCGCCTTGCCCGTGCCAAGCACCCCGGCAACCGGAATACCACACTTTTACCCCTAACCGCGAAAGTCGGTACAACCCTTTAACCGGAGGACTCCGCGGCTGGTTTCTTCCCGGGCAGTGCAACGACCTTCTTCTTCTGCTCTTCAGCGAGAACTTCTTCTCCCCTGACCGACGTCGAGCTTTGCTGCCACTGCCTGGAACAACTTCCACCGCTGGAGGATCCTTTCCGCTTAAGGTACCGTGTTCCGCCTGGCTTCCCTTGCCACCGACTGTACGGGGTAGATTTAGCCCCCGGCTTTCGAACCTGGGAGTGCCTGGGACACCCTGGCTAAACTTTCTAAGCCACTCTGAACTCTTTCTAACTCTTTGCAAGACTTTGAATCCCTAATAACAGTGTGATCTTGGGCACATTTTCGCTCCGGCAATCTAAGAGTGGGCCCTGCCTAGTGACTTTTGCTCACCTGTGACTTTGTACTTCTTTGAGCCTATTGCAAGTGTTCTGGACCTTAGAGTGGTGTGTTTAACCTATTTCTGTGTCTTTTTATCCCTTTCTTGAATCTACTAGAGTGTCATCTAACGTTAAGCACTCACCTCTGTTCGAATTATGTGGTGTTAACCTAGAGTTGTCTAGATAGGAGTAAGGGTTGAAACTGCTTTCCTTATAACTGTGTTTGAAGTGTTTTTACTATATTTTGCTAGAGTGATTTCAACTTATGTGTGTTTGATAAATAAATAACTATATACTTTTGAAACCAAGCTCTGGTCAGTGTTTGCTTGTGCTATTGTATTTGAGTACCTATTGTGTATACTTTACATACTGCCTAACTCTTCTTGAGGGAAGTCTGACTGCTCAGCCACAGCTACCAGGTAAATCTGGGTGGTGCGGACTGCTACCAAGTGGGTTTACTGCTATACCTGTAGTCTTAAATCTTTTGCAGTGTTCCCTAAGGGAACTGCACAGGTTTCTGCCTAACACTGGTGTACAGCGGTGGGATTTGTATTAAGTATACATTTTAGTGTGCTTTAGATACCTTAGTGCAACTAACCACAAAGCTTAGCACTATAAAAGTAAACCTCTAACATGTCAGTTATAGAAAGCTATAGTCAAGAGTCCCTTGCAGCCAAAACTGCTGATTGTTTGAGAGTGCTCTGTAAACATAAGGACCTCCTGACTAAGGGCAAGAAAATGGAGCTGATTGAAATATTGTTAGCTAACCAAAGTCTGGGTGAGGGTTCAGAGGAACCTACCACTCCAGCAACTGTAGATGACAGTATTGAAATTAACATGGAGCAAAATGTTGATGATTCTGAGGAAGAGTCAGAAGAGGAGGGTGAGGCTGTTGTGACTGTCCCCCCTAGGCCTCTGCCTGCTCTACCTGCTGTACCTACTGGGCCTTTACCAGGTCCCACATTTAGTCCTCAGTACTTTGAACTGGAGAAAATGAAACTAGAATTGGAGTATAAGAAACTGAATGCTCAAACTGACAAGGAACTAAGGCTAAGGGAAATGGAGCTCAAGTATGAGCTAGAAATGAAGAAATTATCTGTTGAGAATGCTTCTCTCTCTGGCTCCTCTAGAAGTTCCAGTCCTAAAAGACCCCGGATGCCTAAAGAATTGGTTGGTATGTATGAGCCTAAGTTGGATGTGTTGGATTGGTTGTCTCTGTTTGAATATAATCATGGGCTCCAGAACATCACAGGAAATGACTTACTCACCTGGTTGTTCTCTAGGCTTCCCCCTGTTGCAACTGATGTGGTAATGGAGATGGGGGAGGAGGATAAGAAGGACTATGAATGTGTGAAACTAGCTTTGATAGCTAGGTTTGGGAAGACCCCTTCCCAGTATCTTAAGAGGTTTAGGAGCCTCAAAAAGCATGATGGTACCCCTTGGGCTACCTGGGTGAGTGAAGGGTTGAAAAACTTAGAGGGATGGATTAAGGGTTACAAGGTGAACACTTATGAAGGTATGAAGAATTTGTTTATGTTGGAGACTATTTATGATGCCTGCTCTCCTGAGCTCAGACAACACTTGGCTGATTCCAAGGAATTAGATTCCCGGAAACTAGCTAAGGCTGCTGACTTGTGGGTTGCCAACAGGGCCACTCACAAGGATTCTGGGGTAACTCAGAAAAAGGATGGGGAGAGACAGCCTAAAAAGGACTCCAAAGAGAATTCAAATACTACAAATTCCAAAGAGGGCCCCAAACAAAACTATAAGGGTAAGCCACAAGGGAAACCGAATCAGGCTAGTGTACCTTCTGGTCCCAGACCAGAAGGAGGTCAGAACAAGCCTCCATTCCAGCGAGCTTTTGGCTCATGCTTTGTTTGTAAGGCTACTGACCATGTGAAAGGAGATCCCAGATGTAAGGGTAAACCTTCAGGGGTCCAACTTGCCTCCTTAGCCTTCGCTCCAGAAGAGGAAGTACATATGGCAAGTGGAAACTTTCTATTACTGGCTGATGAACCCACTGGAGTCTCAGCTAGTGTTTCTTTAGTCTCTCTGGGGTTGTGGGAACAACAGAATTTAGATGTATATAACTCTATCCCAGATAATACTAAAGAGTATTATAAGGACAGTGTCCAGGTGAATGGCCAGGAGACTCCTGCCATTAGGGACACTGGGGCCAGCATAACTGTGGTGGATGAATCATTTTTCAAGGCAGAGGATGTTGCTAAGGCACCCAAATGCCTCACCAAGTTAGCTGGTGGGCCTGTGCAGATGTGTCCCCAGTTACCAGTTCTCATCCAATGTAATGATATGGCTGTAAAAATACCTGTCAGTGTACAATGTGAAGTGCCAGGTAGGGTTCTGTTGGGTAATGACCTCAAAGCTCTTGGAGTTGTATCTCATACCCCCAGACCCCCTAGCAAAAGGTTACAGGAGCTCACAAAACCTGCAAGAGAGAAAACCCTGAGAGGGTTATCTCAGGAGATGATGACAGAAATCACTCCTCTCCCACTGGAACAACTTACTGCAGTAACAACCAGATCAGGAGCAAAGGGGCAACCCAAGACTCCTAGGAAAAAGCCAGCAGCAAGCACTCCAGTGCTTCCAACAAGGACTTCCCCTAGGTTGTCCAAAGTTACACCTGTAACTCCACCTCCAGCTGAGGCTGAGAGGGAGGTACAACCCTGTGTGGTTGAGCTAGACTCTGAGGAAGAGCTAGAGGGAGGCCCAAACCTTATTGGAGATTTGGACCCTGAGGACCATCCTGAGCTGCAGTCTTTACTGGCAGAAGGTGGGCCTAGCAGGGCTGCTTTCCGTAAGGGGCAAAGAGAATGTCCAACTCTGGAAGGTCTCCGCCACCAGGCAGCTTCTCAAGCTGATGGGCAAGAGCCTGGGAAGTATAGGTTGCACTGGGAAGGTGGCCTCTTCTACAGTGAACCCACTGAGTCTGAACCTTGAGACTACAAACGCCTTGTAGTCCCACAAGAGAACAGACAACAGTTCTTACAACTAGCCCATGAGATACCTTTGGCTGGTCACTTGAGTTTCAAGAAGACCAAGGAAAGGCTCTCACTCTACTTTTATTGGCCAAAGATGGGGGCTGACGTAGATAGATATTGTAAGAGCTGCCATACCTGCCAGACTTCTGGTAAGGTTGGTTCCAAGAATGTGGCACCTTTAGTGCCTCTCCCAGTTGTGGGAGTCCCATTTGAGAGGGTAGGGATTGACATTGTTGGTCCCCTTGATCCTCCAACCTCCTCAGGCAACAGGTTTATACTTGTTGTAGTAGACCATGCTACTAGGTACCCTGAGGCAATTCCTATGAGGACTGTTACAGCTCCGGCTGTGGCTAAGGCCCTCCTTGGTATTTTCACCAGGGTTGGGTTTCCTAAGGAAGTAATCTCTGACAGGGGGTCAAACTTTATGTCCCACTACATGAAAGCCATGTGGAAAACCTGTGGAGTTACTTACAAGTTCTCAACAGCATACCACCCTCAGACAAACGGGTTGGTTGAAAGGTTTAACAGAACCATGAAGAGCATGATAGGTGCTTTAGAGGAACCCCTTAAGAAAAAATGGGACCTTCTACTGCCATGCCTGCTCTTTGCTTATAGAGAAGTCCCTCAGGAGGGAGTAGGTTATTCTCCCTTTGAGCTTCTCTATGGCCATCCGGTCAGAGGTCCATTGGCCCTGATTAAGGAGGGGTTGGAAGGTGCTCCTCCCCTCAAGCCAGTCAGAGTGACTGACTATGTGATAGGTCTCCGGCGGAGAATGTCACACATGATGGCAGAAGCAAGTGACAACTTGAAAGCTGGTCAAGCTCTGGTCAAACATTGGCATGACCAGAAGGCTAACATGGTTGAGTTTACTCAAGACCAGCTAGTTCTAGTTATGCTCCCAAAAAGGCAGAGGGCCTTGCAAGACAAGTGGATGGGACCCTTCAAGATTGTGGGAAAGCTTGGAGAGGTCAACTATCTGGTGGATCTGGGCAGACCCAGGGAAGCTCCTAGAGTCTTCCACACCAACAGACTAAAAGCATACATCTCCAGACCTGACGTAGGAGCCTTGCTTCTAGCTTCAGCTGCAGAGGAGGAAGAGAGTGAATCTCTCCCTGATCTCCTCAGAGGGGTGCCTTTAGATGAAAAAGTCGAAGGAGTTAATCTCTCTTCAGACCTGACACCTGAGCAACAAGAGGAGTGCAAATCTATGTTAAATCAGTTTGCCTCCCTGTTCTCACTGTCACCAGGCTTGACCCCTTGGGGCCAGCATGAGATACTCACTGGTGACTGTCTGCCAGTCAAAAGCAGAGGGTATAGAATGTCAGAACATATCAGAACCCACATCAAAGGAGAGGTCAAGAAGATGCTTGATCTCGGGGTAATAGAACCCTCTACTAGTCCATGGTCTAGCCCAGTTGTGTTAGTACCAAAGGCAGGATCCAAAGACTTGAGATTCTGTGTGGACTATAGAGCTCTAAATGCAGTCACCAAGACTGATGCCCACCCTTTGCCCAGGACAGATGAGTTGGTGGATAAACTTGGTGCAGCCAAGTACCTCAGCACATTTGACCTTACGTCAGGCTATTGGCAAATAGCCCTGACAGACCATGCCAAGGAGAAGACTGCATTTTCAACCCCAGTTGGCTTGTACCAGTTTAAGGTCATGCCTTTTGGATTAAAAAATGCACCTGCCACATTCCAAAGGATGGTGAACCAAGTTCTGGCTGGGATGGAAGATTTCTGCATGGCATACTTGGATGACATTGCAGTCTTCAGCCACTCCTGGGAGGAACATGTGAACCACCTAGGACATGTGTTGCAGGCTCTGGAACAGGCCCATTTGACAATCAAAGCCAGTAAGTGCCAGATTGGTCAAAGTAAAGTGGTCTATCTTGGGCATGAGGTAGGAGGTGGAGAAATAAGGCCTTTGCTCAGCAAGGTTGAAGCTGTGCAAAGTTGGACAACACCAACTACTCAAACCCAAGTGAGAGCCTTCCTAGGCCTCACTGGGTATTACAGGAATTTCATTGAGAACTATGGGACCATAGCTTCTCCACTGAATGTAATCTCCTCTCCTAAATTCCCTAAAAAGGTAAAATGGAATGAGGAGTGCAATCAGGCCTTTGAAAAACTGAAGAGAGCTCTTTGCCAAGCTCCAGTATTGAGAGCTCCTGACTACCACCAAACTTTCATTGTACAAACTGATGCTTCCAATGTAGGTATAGGTGCAGTTCTAAGCCAACTGGATGAGAAGGGTAGGGAGCACCCCATTTGCTTCATCAGTAGAAAACTGAAGGATCCTGAGACAAGGTGGGCAACAATCGAAAGAGAATACTTTGCTATTGTGTGGGCGCTGAAGAAGTTTAGGCCATACTTGTATGGTTCTACTTTTGTTATTCAGACTGACCACCAACCCTTGAGATGGTTAATGCAAATGAAAGGGGAAAATCCAAAACTATTGAGATGGTCAATCTGCCTGCAAGGGTTTGATTTCACCATTGAGCACAGGTCAGGGTGTCACCATCAAAATGCTGATGGACTCTCTAGGATGTATATCATCGACTAGAGGTATGAGGTTCATCCAGGAGTGGATTAAATCCTCCTGTCCCTTAGTCTGGGGGGGGCGAGTGTTAGGGAGAATTCTCTGTTTAGGCTGAATTTCCCTACCTAGTGAGTCCCCCAGCAGCTTTGCTGGATTTCTGGGGTTTCTTTTTTTCTCCTGCCAAGAGTGAGACTCTTTCACCCTCACTCTTGGGCATGTTGAAGTGTGTTTTCTTGGTTAAACCTTGTGTTGAATGGGCTATGGGGTCTTTTACTCCATAGGGCCTTATGTATTTTTGTGATGTGGGTTACACAGCACCCTCTGTGCCGTGACCCAGGGGTGTCCTAGGGACTCCCCAACATAGACTCCATACCCTGGGACTGACTACTGTCTCCCAGGGCATGTAAAGTCACCAAAGACTTTGCTAGTCTTGAATCCTGAACAGAACCAGTACAAACCATCATATTGTGGACGTACTGGATGGGGCAATTCGATTGCCCCAGGGTCTGTTAGTCGAGGGGGCACGTCTCCGTCCCCCCTGATCGAGTTTTGGCTGGTGGCAGTGGAAACTACTTTTTATATTCGACCGCGAATATTTCCCTATGGGATTTCCCATTGTTTTAGGCTAACACATTTAATTATTTATTTACGGTAGCCTTAAACATACCGCCGGTTTATATATTTATTATTATAACTCCGGTTGGGACTTTTTGCCAAAACTTGATTCTAAAATGGCGTTGGCGTTCGCCTCTGTAACTCTGACCCAAAGTGGAGCCCTTTGTTCCACTTTTGGCGGGCTTCTCCACAGAAGCCCTCCAAAGTGGTGCCACTCTGTCTGGAGTACTTAGGAGGGGTGGAGGGGGATTTAGGCACCCTGGACTGAGTTACCTTGGTAACTCAAGTCGCACTCCGTCCTGATTGGCCCAAGTGGTGAGCCGGCCGGCTCACCACTTAGCATGTTTGAGTGACAGCTAGGCTGGGTGAATGGGGGTTTGCTGCATAAAAGCAGGGCTTTGGGGACTGGAACTTTAGAAGTCGCCACAGGACCAAGAATCCGACGAGGGAAGAGCTGAGCCGACCTGCTTCGACGACACCACCCGGTGGAGCCCTGCTGAACCGTCTCACCACTTTTTCCAACGACCGAGGAGAACTCTTAACGGAGTGGCTCCTTCCCTTGACTGGTGGGGACAACCAGTTTTCACCTTCTTTCCGCTTCTCGAGGTATCTCGTGGCCGCCTTGCCCGTGCCAAGCACCCCGGCAACCGGAATACCACACTTTTACCCCTAACCGCGAAAGTCGGTACAACCCTTTAACCGGAGGACTCCGCGGCTGGTTTCTTCCCGGGCAGTGCAACGACCTTCTTCTTCTGCTCTTCAGCGAGAACTTCTTCTCCCCTGACCGACGTCGAGCCTTGCTGCCACTGCCTGGAACAACTGCCACCGCTGGAGGATCCTTTCCGCTTAAGGTACCGTGTTCCGCCTGGCTTCCCTTGCCACCGACTGTACGGGGTAGATTTAGCCCCCGGCTTTCGAACCTGGGAGTGCCTGGGACACCCTGGCTAAACTTTCTAAGCCACTCTAAACTCTTTCTAACTCTTTGCAAGACTTTGAATCCCTAATAACAGTGTGATCTTGGGCACATTTTCGCTCCGGCTACTCTAAGAGTGGGCCCTGCCTAGTGACTTTTGCTCACCTGTGACTTTGTACTTCTTTGAGCCTATTGCAAGTGTTCTGGACCTTAGAGTGGTGTGTTTAACCTATTTCTGTGTCTTTTTATCCCTTTCTTGAATCTACTAGAGTGTCATCTAACGTTAAGCACTCACCTCTGTTCGAATTATGTGGTGTTAACCTAGAGTTGTCTAGATAGGAGTAAGGGTTGAAACTGCTTTCATTATAACTGTGTTTGAAGTGTTTTTACTATATTTTGCTAGAGTGATTTCAACTTATGTGTGTTTGATAAATAAATAACTATATACTTTTGAAACCAAGCTCTGGTCAGTGTTTGCTTGTGCTATTGTATTTGAGTACCTATTGTGTATACTTTACATACTGCCTAACTCTTCTTGAGGGAAGTCTGACTGCTCAGCCACAGCTACCAGGTAAATCTGGGTGGTGCGGACTGCTACCAAGTGGGTTTACTGCTATACCTGTAGTCTTAAATCTTTTGCAGTGTTCCCTAAGGGAACTGCACAGGTTTCTGCCTAACATACACGTACCCCACTCGCACATGGCCAGTCGCATATGAAACTCACAGTCAACCCCAGTAATACACGTACCCCGCTCGCACAGGGCCAATCGCGTGTGAAACTCCCCACGAAACCCAGTAATACACATACCCCGCTCGCACAGGGCCAATCGCGTGTGAAACTCCCGCAAACCCCAGTAATACACGTACCCCGCTCGCACAGGGCCAATTGCGTGTGAAACTCCCTGCGAACCCCAGTAATACACGTACCCCGCTCGCACAGGGCCAATCGCGTGTGAAACTCCCCACGAACCCCAGTAATACACGTACCCCGCTCGCACAGGCCCAATCTCGTGTGAAACTCCCCGCGAACCCCAGTAATACACGAACCCCACTCGCACAGGGCCAATTGCGTGTGGAACTCCTCACGAACCCCAGTAATACATGTATCCCGCTCGCACAGGGCCCATCGCGTGTGAAACTCCCTGCGAACCCCAGTAATACACGTACCCAACTCGCACAGGGCCAATCGCGTGTGAAACTCCCTGCGAACCCGAGTAATACACGTACCCCGCTCGCACAGGGCCAATCGCGTGTGAAACTCCCCGCGAAACCCAGTAATACAGTACCCCGCTCGCACAGGGCCAATCGCGTGTGAAACACCCCGCGAACCCCAGTAATACACGTACCCCGCTCGCACAGGGCCAATCGCGTGTGAAACTCCATGCAAACCCCAGTAATACACATACCCCGCTCGCACAGGGCCAATCGCGTGTGAAACTCCATACAAACCCCAGTAATACACGTACCCCGCTCGCACATGGCCAGTCGCATGTGAAACTCACAGTGAACCCCAGTAATACACGTACCCCGCTCGCACAGGGCCAATCGCGTGTGAAACTCCCCACGAAACCCAGTAATACACATACCCCGCTCGCACAGGGCCAATCGCGTGTGAAACTCCCGCGAACCCCAGTAATACACGTACCCCACTCGCACAGGCCCAATCGCGTATGAAACTCCCCGCGAACCCCAGTAATACACGCACCCCACTCGCACAGGGCCAATTGCGTGTGAAACTCCTCACGAACCCCAGTAATACATGTATCCCGCTCGCACCAGGCCAATCGCGTGTGAAACTCCCCGCGAACCCCAGTAATAAACGTACCCCGCTCGCACAGGCCCAATCGCGTGTGAAACTCCCCGTGAACCCCAGTAATACACGTACCCCGCTCGCACAGGGCCAATTGCGTGTGAAACTCCCCGCGAACCCCAGTAATACACGTACCCCACTCGCACAGGCCCAATCGCGTATGAAACTCCCCGCGAACCCCAGTAATACACGCACCCCACTCGCACAGGGCCAATTGCGTGTGAAACTCCTCACGAACCCCAGTAATACATGTATCCCGCTCGCACAGGGCCCATCGCGTGTGAAACTCCCCGCGAACCCCAGTAATACACGTACCCAACTCGCACAGGGCCAATCGCGTGTGAAACTCCCTGCGAACCCGAGTAATACACGTACCCCGCTCGCACAGGGCCAATCGCGTGTGAAACTCCCCGCGAACCCCAGTAATACAGTACCCCACTCGCACAGGCCCAATCGCGTATGAAACTCCCCGCGAACCCCAGTAATACACGCACCCCACTCGCACAGGGCCAATTGCGTGTGAAACTCCTCACGAACCCCAGTAATACAGTACCCCGCTCGCACAGGGCCAATCGCGTGTGAAACTCCCCGCGAACCCCAGTAATACACGTACCCCGCTCGCACAGGGCCAATCGCGTGTGAAACTCCACGCAAACCCCAGTAATACACAGACCCCGCTCGCACAGGGCCAATCGCGTGTGAAACTCCCCGCGAACCCCAGTAATACACGTACCCCGCTCGCACAGGGCCAATTGCGTGTGAAACTCCCTGCGAACCCCAGTAATACACGTACCCCGCTCGAACAGGGCCAATCGCGTGTGAAACTCCCCGCGAACCCCAGTAATACACGTACCCCACTCGCACAGGCCCAATCGCGTATGAAACTCCCCGCGAACCCCAGTAATACACGCACCCCACTCGCACAGGGACAATTGCGTGTGAAACTCCTCACGAACCCCAGTAATACATGTATCCCGCTCGCACAGGGCCCATCGCGTGTGAAACTCCCCGCGAACCCCAGTAATACACATACCCCACTCGCACAGGCCCAATCGCGTGTGAAACTCCCCGCGAACCTCAGTAATACACGTACCCCACTCGCACAGGGCCAATTGCGTGTGAAACTCCCTGCGAACCCCAGTAATACACGTACCCCGCTCGCACAGGGCCAATCGCGTGTGAAACTCCCGCGAACCCCAGTAATACACGTACCCCGCTCGCACAACGCCAATCGCGTGTGAAACTCCCCGCGAACCCCAGTAATACACGTACCCCACTCGCACAGGCCCAATCGCGTATGAAACTCCCCGCGAACCCCAGTAATACACGCACCCCACTCGCACAGGGCCAATTGCGTGTGAAACTCCTCACGAACCCCAGTAATACATGTATCCCGCTCGCACAGGGCCCATCGCGTGTGAAACTCCCCGCGAACCCCAGTAATACACATACCCCACTCGCACAGGCCCAATCGCGTGTGAAACACCCCGCGAACCCCAGTAATACACGTACCCCGCTCGCACAGTGCCAATCGCGTGTGAAACTCCATACAAACCCCAGTAATACACGTACCCCGCTCGCACCTGGCCAGTCGCATGTGAAACTCCCAGTGAACCCCAGTAATACACGTACCCCGCTCGCACAGGGCCAATCGCGTGTGAAACTCCCCATGAAACCCAGTAATACACGTACCCCGCTCGCACAGGGTCAATTGCGTGTGAAACTCCCCGCGAACCCCAGTAATACACATACCCCGCTCGCACAGGGCCAATCGCGTGTGAAACTCTCGCGAACCCCAGTAATACACGTACCCTGCTCGCACAACGCCAATCGCGTGTGAAACTCCCCGCGAACCCCAGTAATACACGTACCCCGCTCGCACCAGGCCAATCGCGTGTGAAACTCCCCGCGAACCCCAGTAATAAACGTACCCCGCTCGCACAGGCCCAATCGCGTGTGAAACTCCCCGTGAACCCCAGTAATACACGTACCCCGCTCGCACAGGGCCAATTGCGTGTGAAACTCCCCGCGAACCCCAGTAATACACGTACCCCACTCGCACAGGCCCAATCGCGTATGAAACTCCCCGCGAACCCCAGTAATACACGCACCCCACTCGCACAGGGCCAATTGCGTGTGAAACTCCTCACGAACCCCAGTAATACATGTATCCCGCTCGCACAGGGCCCATCGCGTGTGAAACTCCCCGCGAACCCCAGTAATACACGCACCCCACTCGCACAGGGCCAATTGCGTGTGAAACTCCTCACGAACCCCAGTAATACATGTATCCCACTCGCACAGGCCCAATCGCGTGTGAAACTCCCCGCGAACCCCAGTAATACACGTACCCAACTCGCACAGGGCCAATCGCGTGTGAAACTCCCTGCGAACCCGAGTAATACACGTACCCCGCTCGCACAGGGCCAATCGCGTGTGAAACTCCCCGCGAACCCCAGTAATACAGTACCCCACTCGCACAGGCCCAATCGCGTATGAAACTCCCCGCGAACCCCAGTAATACACGCACCCCACTCGCACAGGGCCAATTGCGTGTGAAACTCCTCACGAACCCCAGTAATACAGTACCCCGCTCGCACAGGGCCAATCGCGTGTGAAACTCCCCGCGAACCCCAGTAATACACGTACCCCGCTCGCACAGGGCCAATCGCGTGTGAAACTCCACGCAAACCCCAGTAATACACAGACCCCGCTCGCACAGGGCCAATCGCGTGTGAAACTCCCCGCGAACCCCAGTAATACACGTACCCCGCTCGCACAGGGCCAATTGCGTGTGAAACTCCCTGCGAACCCCAGTAATACACGTACCCCGCTCGAACAGGGCCAATCGCGTGTGAAACTCCCCGCGAACCCCAGTAATACACGTACCCCACTCGCACAGGCCCAATCGCGTATGAAACTCCCCGCGAACCCCAGTAATACACGCACCCCACTCGCACAGGGACAATTGCGTGTGAAACTCCTCACGAACCCCAGTAATACATGTATCCCGCTCGCACAGGGCCCATCGCGTGTGAAACTCCCCGCGAACCCCAGTAATACACATACCCCACTCGCACAGGCCCAATCGCGTGTGAAACTCCCCGCGAACCTCAGTAATACACGTACCCCACTCGCACAGGGCCAATTGCGTGTGAAACTCCCTGCGAACCCCAGTAATACACGTACCCCGCTCGCACAGGGCCAATCGCGTGTGAAACTCCCGCGAACCCCAGTAATACACGTACCCCGCTCGCACAACGCCAATCGCGTGTGAAACTCCCCGCGAACCCCAGTAATACACGTACCCCACTCGCACAGGCCCAATCGCGTATGAAACTCCCCGCGAACCCCAGTAATACACGCACCCCACTCGCACAGGGCCAATTGCGTGTGAAACTCCTCACGAACCCCAGTAATACATATATCCCGCTCGCACAGGGCCCATCGCGTGTGAAACTCCCCGCGAACCCCAGTAATACACATACCCCACTCGCACAGGCCCAATCGCGTGTGAAACACCCCGCGAACCCCAGTAATACACGTACCCCGCTCGCACAGTGCCAATCGCGTGTGAAACTCCATACAAACCCCAGTAATACACGTACCCCGCTCGCACCTGGCCAGTCGCATGTGAAACTCCCAGTGAACCCCAGTAATACACGTACCCCGCTCGCACAGGGCCAATCGCGTGTGAAACTCCCCATGAAACCCAGTAATACACGTACCCCGCTCGCACAGGGTCAATTGCGTGTGAAACTCCCCGCGAACCCCAGTAATACACATACCCCGCTCGCACAGGGCCAATCGCGTGTGAAACTCTCGCGAACCCCAGTAATACACGTACCCTGCTCGCACAACGCCAATCGCGTGTGAAACTCCCCGCGAACCCCAGTAATACACGTACCCCGCTCGCACCAGGCCAATCGCGTGTGAAACTCCCCGCGAACCCCAGTAATAAACGTACCCCGCTCGCACAGGCCCAATCGCGTGTGAAACTCCCCGTGAACCCCAGTAATACACGTACCCCGCTCGCACAGGGCCAATTGCGTGTGAAACTCCCCGCGAACCCCAGTAATACACGTACCCCACTCGCACAGGCCCAATCGCGTATGAAACTCCCCGCGAACCCCAGTAATACACGCACCCCACTCGCACAGGGCCAATTGCGTGTGAAACTCCTCACGAACCCCAGTAATACATGTATCCCGCTCGCACAGGGCCCATCGCGTGTGAAACTCCCCGCGAACCCCAGTAATACACGCACCCCACTCGCACAGGGCCAATTGCGTGTGAAACTCCTCACGAACCCCAGTAATACATGTATCCCGCTCGCACAGGGCCCATCGCGTGTGAAACTCCCCGCGAACCCCAGTAATACACATACCCCACTCGCACAGGCCCAATCGCGTGTGAAACTCCCCGCGAACCTCAGTAATACACGTACCCCACTCGCACAGGGCCAATTGCGTGTGAAACTCCCTGCGAACCCCAGTAATACACGTACCCCGCTCGCACAGGGCCAATCGCGTGTGAAACTCCCGCGAACCCCAGTAATACACGTACCCCGCTCGCACAACGCCAATCGCGTGTGAAACTCCCCGCGAACCCCAGTAATACACGTACCCCACTCGCACAGGCCCAATCGCGTATGAAACTCCCCGCGAACCCCAGTAATACACGCACCCCACTCGCACAGGGCCAATTGCGTGTGAAACTCCTCACGAACCCCAGTAATACATGTATCCCGCTCGCACAGGGCCCATCGCGTGTGAAACTCCCCGCGAACCCCAGTAATACACATACCCCACTCGCACAGGCCCAATCGCGTGTGAAACTCCCCGCAAACCTCAGTAATACACGTACCCCGCTCGCACAGGGCCAATCGCGTGTGAAACTCCCCGCGAACCCCAGTAATACAGTACCCCGCTGGCACAGGGCCAATCGCGTGTGAAACACCCCGCGAACCCCAGTAATACACGTACCCCGCTCGCACAGTGCCAATCGCGTGTGAAACTCCATACAAACCCCAGTAATACACGTACCCCGCTCGCACCTGGCCAGTCGCATGTGAAACTCCCAGTGAACCCCAGTAATACACGTACCCCGCTCGCACAGGGCCAATCGCGTGTGAAACTCCCCATGAAACCCAGTAATACACGTACCCCGCTCGCACAGGGTCAATTGCGTGTGAAACTCCCCGCGAACCCCAGTAATACACATACCCCGCTCGCACAGGGCCAATCGCGTGTGAAACTCTCGCGAACCCCAGTAATACACGTACCCTGCTCGCACAACGCCAATCGCGTGTGAAACTCCCCGCGAACCCCAGTAATACACGTACCCCGCTCGCACCAGGCCAATCGCGTGTGAAACTCCCCGCGAACCCCAGTAATAAACGTACCCCGCTCGCACAGGCCCAATCGCGTGTGAAACTCCCCGTGAACCCCAGTAATACACGTACCCCGCTCGCACAGGGCCAATTGCGTGTGAAACTCCCCGCGAACCCCAGTAATACACGTACCCCACTCGCACAGGCCCAATCGCGTATGAAACTCCCCGCGAACCCCAGTAATACACGCACCCCACTCGCACAGGGCCAATTGCGTGTGAAACTCCTCACGAACCCCAGTAATACATGTATCCCGCTCGCACAGGGCCCATCGCGTGTGAAACTCCCCGCGAACCCCAGTAATACACGTACCCAACTCGCACAGGGCCAATCGCGTGTGAAACTCCCTGCGAACCCGAGTAATACACGTACCCCGCTCGCACAGGGCCAATCGCGTGTGAAACTCCCCGCGAACCCCAGTAATACAGTACCCCGCTGGCACAGGGCCAATCGCGTGTGAAACACCCCGCGAACCCCAGTAATACACGTACCCCGCTCGCACAGGGCCAATCGCGTGTGAAACTCCATGCAAACCCCAGTAATACACATACCCCGCTCGCACAGGGCCAATCGCGTGTGAAACTCCATACAAACCCCAGTAATACACGTACCCCGCTCGCACATGGCCAGTCGCATGTGAAACTCCCAGTGAACCCCAGTAATACACGTACCCCGCTCGCACAGGGCCAATCGCGTGTGAAACTCCCCATGAAACCCAGTAATACACGTACCCCGCTCGCACAGGGTCAATTGCGTGTGAAACTCCCCGCGAACCCCAGTAATACACATACCCCGCTCGCACAGGGCCAATCGCATGTGAAACTCCCGCGAACCCCAGTAATACACGTACCCTGCTCGCACAACGCCAATCGCGTGTGTAACTCCCTGCGAACCCCAGTAATACACGTACCCCGCTCGCACCAGGCCAATCGCGTGTGAAACTCCCCGCGAACCCCAGTAATACACGTACCCCGCTCGCACAGGCCCAATCGCGTGTGAAACTCCCCGTGAACCCCAGTAATACACGTACCCCGCTCGCACAGGGCCAATTGCGTGTGAAACTCCCCGCGCACCCCAGTAATACACGTACCCCGCTCGCACAGGCCCAATAGCGTGTGAAACTCCCCTCGATCCCCAATCGCGTGTGAAACTCCTCACGAACCCCAGTAATACATGTATCCCGCTCGCACAGGGCCCATCGCGTGTGAAACTCCCCGCGAACCCCAGTAATACACATACCCAACTCGCACAGGGCCAATCGCGTGTGAAACTCCCCGCGAACACCAGTAATACAGTACCCCGCTCGCACAGGGCCAATCGCGTGTGAAACTCCCCGCGAACCCCAGTAATACACGTACCCCGCTCGCACAGGGCCAATCGCGTGTGAAACTCCACGCAAACCCCAGTAATACACAGACCCCGCTCGCACAGGGCCAATCGCGTGTGAAACTCCACACAAACCCCAGTAATACACGTACCCCGCTCGCACATGGCCAGTCGCATGTGAAACTCCCCGTGAGCCCCAGTAATACACGTACCCCGCTCGCACAGGGCCAATCGCATGTGAAACTCCCCGCGAACCCCAGTAATACACGTAGCCGCTCGCACAGGGCCAATCGCGCGTGAAACTCCCCGCGAACCCCAGTAATACATGTACCCTGCTCGCACAGGGCCAATCAAGTGTGAAACTTCCCTGCGAACCCCAGTAATACACGTACCCCGCTCGCACAGGGCCAATCGCGTGTGAAACTCCCCGCGAACCCCAGTAATACACGTACCCCCGCTCGCACAGGGCCAATCGCGTGTGAAACTCCCCGCGAACCCCAGTAATACACGTACCCCGCTCGCACAGGGCCAATTGTGTGTGAAATTCCCTGCGAACCCCAGTAATACACACACCACGCTCGCACAGGGCCAATCACGTGTGAAACTCCCCGCAAACCCCAGTAATACACGTACCCAACTCGCACAGGGCCAATCGCGTGTGAAACTCCCCGCGAACCCCAGTAATACACGTACCCCGCTCGCACAGGGCCAATCGTGTGTGAAACTCCCCACGAAACCCAGTAATACACGTACCCCGCTCGCACAGGGCCAATCGCGTGTGAAACTCCCCGCGAACCCCAGTAATACACGTACCCCGCTCGCACAGGGCCAATCGCGTGTGAAACTCCCAACGAACCCCAGTAACACACGTACCCCGCTCGCACAGGGTCAATCGCATGTGAAACTCCCCGCGAACCCCAGTAATACACATACCCCGCTCGCACAGGGCCAATCGCGTGTGAAACTACTGCGAACCCCAGTAATACACGTATCCCACTCGCACAGGCCAATCTCGTGTGAAACTCCCCGCGAACCCCAGTAATACACGTACCCAACTCGCACAGGGCAATCGCGTGTGAAACTCCCCGCGAACCCCAGTAATACACGTACCCAACTCGCACAGGGCCAATCGCGTGTGAAACTCCCCGCGAACCCCAGTGATACACGTCCCCGCTCACACAGGGCCAATCGCGTGTGAAACTCCCCGCGAACCCCAGTAATACACGTACCCCGCTCGCACAGGGCCAATCGTGTGTGAAACTCCCCACGAAACCCAGTAATACACGTACCCTGCTCGCACAGGGCCAATCTTGTGTGAAACTCCCCACGAACCCCAGTAACACACGTACCCCGCTCGCACAGGGCCAATCGCGTGTGAAACTCCCCGCGAACCCCAGTAATACACGTACCCCGCTCACACAGGCCCAATCGGTTGTGAAACTCCCCGCGAACCCCAGTAATACACGTACCCCGCTCGCACAGGGCCAATTGCGTGTGAAACTCCCCGCGAACCCGAGTCATACACGTACCCCATTCGCACAGGCCCAATCGCGTGTGAAACTCCTCACGAACCCCAGTAATACACATACCCAACTCGCACAGGGCCAATCGCGTGTGAAACTCCCCGCGAACACCAGTAATACAGTACCCCGCTCGCACAGGGCCAATCGCGTGTGAAACTCCCCGCGAACCCCAGTAATACACGTACCCCGCTCGCACAGGGCCAATCGCGTGTGAAACTCCACGCAAACCCCAGTAATACACAGACCCCGCTCGCACAGGGCCAATCGCGTGTGAAACTCCACACAAACCCCAGTAATACACGTACCCCGCTCGCACATGGCCAGTCGCATGTGAAACTCCCCGTGAGCCCCAGTAATACACGTACCCCGCTCGCACAGGGCCAATCGCATGTGAAACTCCCCGCGAACCCCAGTAATACACGTAGCCGCTCGCACAGGGCCAATCGCGCGTGAAACTCCCCGCGAACCCCAGTAATACATGTACCCTGCTCGCACAGGGCCAATCAAGTGTGAAACTTCCCTGCGAACCCCAGTAATACACGTACCCCGCTCGCACAGGGCCAATCGCGTGTGAAACTCCCCGCGAACCCCAGTAATACACGTACCCCCGCTCGCACAGGGCCAATCGCGTGTGAAACTCCCCGCGAACCCCAGTAATACACGTACCCCGCTCGCACAGGGCCAATTGTGTGTGAAATTCCCTGCGAACCCCAGTAATACACACACCACGCTCGCACAGGGCCAATCACGTGTGAAACTCCCCGCAAACCCCAGTAATACACGTACCCAACTCGCACAGGGCCAATCGCGTGTGAAACTCCCCGCGAACCCCAGTAATACACGTACCCCGCTCGCACAGGGCCAATCGTGTGTGAAACTCCCCACGAAACCCAGTAATACACGTACCCCGCTCGCACAGGGCCAATCGCGTGTGAAACTCCCCGCGAACCCCAGTAATACACGTACCCCGCTCGCACAGGGCCAATCGCGTGTGAAACTCCCAACGAACCCCAGTAACACACGTACCCCGCTCGCACAGGGTCAATCGCATGTGAAACTCCCCGCGAACCCCAGTAATACACATACCCCGCTCGCACAGGGCCAATCGCGTGTGAAACTACTGCGAACCCCAGTAATACACGTATCCCACTCGCACAGGCCAATCTCGTGTGAAACTCCCCGCGAACCCCAGTAATACACGTACCCAACTCGCACAGGGCAATCGCGTGTGAAACTCCCCGCGAACCCCAGTAATACACGTACCCAACTCGCACAGGGCCAATCGCGTGTGAAACTCCCCGCGAACCCCAGTGATACACGTCCCCGCTCACACAGGGCCAATCGCGTGTGAAACTCCCCGCGAACCCCAGTAATACACGTACCCCGCTCGCACAGGGCCAATCGTGTGTGAAACTCCCCACGAAACCCAGTAATACACGTACCCTGCTCGCACAGGGCCAATCTTGTGTGAAACTCCCCACGAACCCCAGTAACACACGTACCCCGCTCGCACAGGGCCAATCGCGTGTGAAACTCCCCGCGAACCCCAGTAATACACGTACCCCGCTCACACAGGCCCAATCGGTTGTGAAACTCCCCGCGAACCCCAGTAATACACGTACCCCGCTCGCACAGGGCCAATTGCGTGTGAAACTCCCCGCGAACCCGAGTCATACACGTACCCCATTCGCACAGGCCCAATCGCGTGTGAAACTCCTCACGAACCCCAGTAATACATGTATCCCGCTCGCACAGGGCCCATCGCGTGTGAAACTCCCCGCGAACCCCAGTAATACATGTACCCAACTCGCATAGGGCCAATCGCGTGTGAAACTCCCCGCGAACCCCAGTAATACAGTACCCCGCTCGCACAGGGCCAATCGCGTGTGAAACTCCCCGCGAACCCCAGTAATACACGTACCCCGCTCGCACAGGGCCCATCGCGTGTGAAACTCCCCGCGAACCCCAGTAATACATGTACCCAACTCGCACAGGGCCAATCGCGTGTGAAACTCCCCGCGAACCCCAGTAATACAGTACCCCGCTCGCACAGAGCCAATCGCGTGTGTAACTCCCCGCGAACCCCAGTAATACATGTACCCCGCTCGCACAGGGCCAATCGCGTGTGAAACTCCACGCAAACCCCAGTAATACACATACCCCGCTCGCACAGGGCCAATCGCGTGTGAAACTCCACACAAACCCCAGTAATACACGTACCCCGCTCGCACATGGCTAGTCGCATGTGAAACTCCCCGTGAACCCCAGTAATACACGTACCCCGCTCGCACAGGGTCAATCGCGTGTGAAACTCCCCGCGAACCCCAGTAATACATGTAGCCGCTCGCACAGGGCCAATCGTGTGTGAAATTCCCTGCGAAACCCAGTAATACACGTACCCCGCTCGCACAGGGCCAATCGCGTGTGAAACTCCCAGCGAACCCCAGTAATACACGTACCCCGCTCGCACAGTGCCAATCGTGTGTGAAACTCCCCACGAACCCCAGTAACACACGTACCCCGCTCGCACAGGGTCAATCGCATGTGAAACTCCCCGCGAACCCCAGTAATACACATACCCCGCTCGCACAGGGCCAATCGCGTGTGAAACTCCTGGGAACCCCAGTAATACACGTATCCCACTCGCACAGGCCAATCGCGTGTGAAACTCCCCGCGAACCCCAATAATACACGTACCCAACTCGCACAGGGCCAATCGCGTGTGAAACTCCCCGCGAACCGCGAACCCCAGTGATGCACGTCCCCGCTCACACAGGGCCAATCGAGTGTGAAACTCCCCGCGAACCCCAGTAATACACATACCCCGCTCGCACAGGGTGAATCGCGTGTGAAACTCCCCGCGAACCCCAGTAATACACATAACCCGCTCGCACAGGGCCAATCGCGTGTGAAACTCCCGCGAACCCCAGTAATACACGTACCCCGCTCGCACAGGGCCAATTGCATGTGAAACTCCCCGCGAACCCCAGTAATACATGTACCCCGCTCGCACAGGCCCAATCGCGTGTGAAACTCCCCGCGATCCCCAGTAATACACGTACCCCGCTCGCACAGGGCCAATCGCGTGTGAAACTCCCTGCGAACCCCAGTAATACACGTTGTGATGCCGGAAATGCATCTGAGGGACAGGGCCTCTGAATCCTTGTCCTTTTTCTGTTTTTACCGTGTGTTCTGTCATGTTTTCTGCCCAGGAGTCCATGAGGGACTCCTGGCAGTGCAGCTCTCTTTTGGTTTGGTGAACAGACCCATGGGATACCCTTATGGCACCCATGGGTAGGGGTACAACCCTGTGCCCCTAGTGTATGTTTTTGGGCACCTGTGGGTGGCCCACAGAGCAGGGTATGGGCTGGTGGCAGCTCCATGCTGAATTTGACAGGTGCTCTGGGTGTCCTCCATTTTGGGATACCCAGGCCCTGCCATTGGAATCAGTTGATTCCTGATAGGAAACAAGATGGCCCCTGTGGCCTCTTGCTTTCTATTGCCTGTTATCTTGTTTTTCCCAAAGTCCTGGGAAGCCCTGACTCTGTCCCTTCCCCCTGACTGGCTGTTGGGTGGAAGTTCCATATATGGTGTTGTTGTGAAGGCCCAGCTAGACTGACTGGAGCCTTCCCAGTGACTGTATGTTGTGGGTACCTCCTGTGGGTGGGACCTGGGTGAATGGAGTGTGTGACCAATATACACTCCTTGTTGTGGTTGTCTGGTTTCTGGCATGAGAGACAAAGACTGAGACAGCCCTGCCCGAAACTGGCCTGAATGCAGTGTGTAGTGTTGAATGGCTGGGTACTTGTCCCAATCCACATTCCTTGTTGTGAGTGTCTGAAAGGGAGGAGTGTGGCCTGAATGCACTGTGTGCCTGATTGGCTGACTGACTGCATGAATGCCCTTCTGTGTGATTGGCTGCTGTGTGTGTGCCAGCAGTGTGGATGAGAGACAGGATAGTATATCTGGGGACCTCTCACCACTGGAAATTGTTCAGAAGCATTCAGAAGCTGAGTCTCCACTCAAGAGTAACTGGATTTGCTGATCCTCGACGTCCAACTGGAAGAAGAAGACTTGCTGTGGCATTTGCTTCGACAGAAACTGAAGGTTGTCGACATCGTCGAGGACTGACCCGAGAGAGGACCTGGCTAGGCGCCCTCTTCCCGTGCTCCGAGGGACCATCGAGCACCGCTGAATCTTCGCCGAAGCGCCCTGGAAGTCAGACCCTCGAAAGGCTGCCGACCCGAGACGGGACCGCCGAGGAGATCGAAGTGAAGCACCCGGACCTCGACGCTGTCGAAGTCCATTGCCGTCGACCAGGGTTCGCAGGTCTGTGTAACCGCTGGAGGCCCGTCGAAGTTGTGTTGCCCAGCCGTGGGAACCACTTGACGCCGTGCCGCCGACGACCGGAGCCGTCCGCTCCTTGCCTAAGAACATTTGACTCGAAGGACTCCCTCGTCCGCACCGTCGACCGCTTTTGCCCTGCCGGAGAAAGTCGAGGACGACCAACGCGCCGAGGAGAATCCGCCGGTGGGTTTCCCGCCACCTCACGATCCCAAAGACTCGAGCGACTCGACGCCCTTGCTGGGCTCCCGTCTCTACAATCTTTGCGGTCCCGAACTATTGTCATCGAGGTGCCCCGCACACCTCCGCCTTGCAGGACGCCGACGCCCCGACGCCGACGAGCACCGCTCGGACGAAGCTGCCGCCTCTTCGACATCGTTCTACCTCGTTTGTCGACGGACGTTCGACGCCCCGTGCCTCCCGCTTGAAAGGGAAGGCATTCAAGAAGGGCCGTCGATTCCCCGTCGCCGAACCCCGAGGTCTTCGACGTTTCTCGACGCCTCTCGACGATCCGTGACTCCTGCTTAAAAGGGGGTCATTCAAGAAGGATCTGTCGACGCCTCTTCGAAGAACTCGACTCCACCAGGTACATTGGGGGGGTAAAAACATTGTAGGAGAGAATAAGACTGTTGAACAATATATGGACTGGGCTTGTGTCATATCCCTTTATTTTACAGGTTGCCCAGGTGGGGGGATCTCCACACAGAACTGTGTCCAGTAGCTAGGGCCAGTATTCTGCCTATTGTTTCAACCATCTTTTATCTCTCCTCTCTCTATTGCTGGTTTCCTTCTTATTGATCTGTGTGCCATTTTTACAGTATTGTGAATGCACTTTAATGAGGTCTAATATTAGTGGTACCACTTTAGAATTGTAGATATTTATCATTATTGGTTTTCCTGAGCACAAAGTGCGTTGTTGTGATAAGTGTACATAACCCTTGAATATTAATTATATAAAGACTGTGTTTTCAGTAATACAGTGTGTGGACATTCCTTTGTGGGGGGCTTGGGGATACACTGTACTTAAGAACCAGCCTGCATCACCTCCTGAGAAGCTAGGCCTTGATTGCTCGTCCATCGCTACCGTAATCGAGAATCTTGGCTGGGGTCTTCTGTGCCTCTCCTCTACCATATAGAGAGCGGAAGTACAGACCCCCCCACCGGTCTTGACAAGCTGGTGGCAGCGGTGGGATGCTTATGGTTTTAAGACTCAGTGTATAACCGTGCCACTTACAAAATATCCGCACTTTATTAGATTAAGGTTTGGGTGTGTACCAAATAACTGCATTACAGGCAATGGAGCCCATTGCAAATGGTAAATTGACTCGGATGAGCTTAGAGGCTCTCCAGAGTGCTTGTGAAGCCAGGGAGTTGGACTTTGTGGATAAGTCTAGGGCTGAGCTGATAGCTGCCCTGGTGGACTACCAGACTGATGGTGAAACCCTTGATGAAGGGGGGGATGCAACCAGTGAGGACTCTGCCCCTGGGGTTGTCGCTGAATCTGTTTCTGGGAATGCCACCATTCCTGCTGCCTCTGTTCCAAACCCCAGCAATTCCATGGAACTTGAGTTATTAAGGATGAAATTGGCCTTTGAATATCGCAAGTTGGAAATAGAAGCTGAGCTTAAGAAAGAGGAGCTGGCACAGCAAGTGGAACTCAAGAATAGGGATCTTGCGCTCAAAGACAAGGACACTGAATGTCAGAGAATCCAGCTAGAGAGAGCTAGAGTGGAGACTTCAGCTAGACCAATTGAGAGTGGCAGGTCCCCAGCCACCAAGTTTATGAAAGATTTGGTTGGTGTGTTTGTGGAGGGTTCAGATATCCTCCAATGGATTGAAGCGTTTGAAATGGCTTGTGCAATTCATGATGTAGATAAAAGAGATTGGGCTAAGTGTTTGTTAAGCAGAGTGCCTCAAACTGGATATGACTGTATTCTGAAGCTGAGTGTGGAGGAAAGGGGTCAGTATGAGTGTATGAAGTCTGCTTTGATTGCCAAGTTTGGCAAGACACCTACCCAATACCTTAAAAGGTTCAGGGATTTTAAGAAAAGAGAGAATGTGTCTTGGGTTGACTGGGTGAGTACTGCGCACATGAACATGATGGGGTGGATTGACGGTTACAAGGTGAAAACTTTTGTTGAGTTGTCCCACCTCTTGTTTTATGAGCATTTTTCTGAAGCCTGTTCACCAGAGCTGCGTCAGTATGTGGCTGACCAGAACATTTTGGACCCCTTTAAGCTGGCTAGGTTGGCTGACAAGTGGGTCTCCCACCGGGTGTCCCCTAAGGACTCCAGTGGGAAGGACAAGGACAAAGAAAAGGGGACCTCTCAGAAAGCTGAGGAGTCCCAAAAGCAATCACAGTCGGGTAAACCAAAACCTTCCTCTCCTAAGACCCAAAAATCTGGTGGGGATAAGTCCTCTGTGGGTGGGAATAAGAGTAGTGGTCCACCTGCTGCAAAGCAGGTTCCCAGTGGTTCCAGTACCGTACCCCGCACTCCTGGCACTTGTTGGGATTGTGGGGCTCTGGATCACAAAAGGGGTGACCCCAAGTGTAAAGGTAAGGCACTTGGAGTACAGGCTGTCAGCCTGACCTACCCTTACCCCGTGGCTGAGGTGGAGGCCACTGTCCTCCCCTCCTCTACAGGAATCACATTTGGTGCTCCGGTAGAGATTTCCTTAGTGTCCCTTGGGGCCTGGGACCAGTACGCAGAAGTACTGGCAACTATCCCGCAGAACACCCGTAGGTTTTTGAGAAGTGTCCTCTTGAATGGCCAGCCTTCTACTGGTTTGAGAGACACTGGGGCAAGCATGACAGTGGTGGACAGGACCCTGCTCAAGCCAGAGGACTATGTAGGTGCTCCTCTGAGAACCACCAGGTTAGCTGGTGGGCCTCCCAAATTATCGCCTGTAGCCCTAGTCACACTCATGATTGGAGACAAGACAGCAAAGCTTCCTGTCCTGGTTCAGGACAATGTCCCTGCTAACATTCTGTTAGGAAATGATCTAGTAGAGTTGGGGTTGATCTCGGATGGTCTTCCCATGACTGCTGCTGCAGTCACTAGGTCACAGGTGACACCGGGTCTGGCTGTGAGTCAGGTACCCGAGCCAAAGGCGAGGCCTAAGGCAAGAAGAAGGAAGACCAAGAAGGCCACCTCTGTGGAGGGAACACCTTCTCTTCCTGCTGTTCCGACAGCACCCATTGGGATCCATGCTCCGGACGGGCTGGGTCCAGCGGAAAACCCAAACTCAACTCCTGTGGGAGAAGAGACAGAAGACTCTCCTGTGGGAGAGGTTCTCAACCCGGAGGATCATCCCGACCTTCAATGCTTGTTAGCTGAAGGGGGACCCTCCCGGGCAGACTTCTGTAAGGGACAGAGAGAGTGCCACTCTCTCGAGGGCCTGAGGAAACAGGCCCTGTCCCAGGCACAAGGTGAAGTGCCTAGGACATTCAAGATTTATTGGGAGGGTGAGCTCCTTGTTAGTGAGCCCACTAAGCCCGAACCTGGTGCCCGCAAGAGGTTGGTGGTACCCCAGGTTTACAGGCCCTTCCTACTGCAGTTGGCGCATGAGGTGCCCTTGGCTGGTCATCTTGGGACCAAGAAGACTAAGCAGAGGCTCTCTGCCCATTTCTACTGGCCACGGATGGGAGTAGAGGTGGAGTCCCACTGCAGGACCTGCCCAACTTGTCAGTTGTCTGGCAAGACTGGAGGCAGGGTCATTGCCCCACTGCAGCCATTACCAGTGGTTGGCACACCATTTGAGAGGGTGGGCATCGACATCGTCGGTCCCCTTGACCCTCCCACTTCAGGTGGACATCGGTTCATCCTGGTCTTGGTAGATCATGCCACCAGGTACCCTGAGGCAATACCCCTTCGGACTGTTACTGCCAAGGTGGTTGCCAGGGCTCTCCTGGGCATTTTCACCCGTGTTGGATTCCCCAAGGAGGTTGTCTCTGACCGAGGATCCAACTTCATGTCTAGTTACATGAAAACCATGTGGAAAGAGTGCGGGGTAACCTACAAGTTCTCCACCTCTTACCACCCCCAGACCAATGGTCTGGTTGAGAGATTTAACAAAACTCTCAAGGGCATGCTAGGTGCTTTGGAAGAGCCCCTAAGGAGGAAATGGGATCTCCTCCTGCCATGCCTGCTGTTTGCTTACAGAGAGGTACCTCAAGAGGGTGTTGGTTTCAGCCCCTTTGAGTTACTCTTTGGACATCCCGTGAGGGGGCCCCTCGCCTTGATCCGAGAAGGCTTGGAAGCCACCCCTCCAGGTCCCGCCAAGCAAGTGGGGGACTATGTGTTAGGCCTCAGGCGGAGGATGACACAAATGATGGGTCAGGCAACAGCAAATCTCAAGGCCAGCCAGGAATTGAATAAGTACTGGCATGACCTGAAAGCTTCGCAAGTGGATTGGACTCCGGGACAGGAAATCCTTGTGATGGAGCCTACCAAGCCTAGAGCTTTGGCAGACAAGTGGACTGGACCCTTCAGGATCATCTCCAAGATGGGCGAAGTCAATTATCAGGTGGACATGGGAGCCTCTGGGGTAGCCCCCCAGGTATTCCATGTCAACAGGCTCAAGCCTTTCCACAGGCGAGCAGAGGTCTCATGTCTCTTGCTAGCTTCAGGGCAAGAAGAGGATGAGAGTGAGCCCCTTCCTGATTTGCTGCATAGCAACCCTCAGGATGGCTCAGTGGAGGGAGTACAACTCTCTCCCGATTTGACAACAGAGCAGCAGAGGGCCTGCCGGGCTTTGCTCCAGCAGTATGCCCCTCTGTTTTCACTGACACCGGGCCTTACACCGTGGTGTAAGCACGAAATTGACACTGGTGACAGTGTGCCTGTCAAAAGCAGGAGCTATCGTATGTCAGATACCGTCAAAAACCACATCCAGGCTGAGGTCGCCAAGATGTTGGATCTGGGTGTTATTGAACCCTCCACCAGTCCCTGGTCCAGTCCAGTGGTCCTTGTCCCCAAGGCAAGTTCCCCGGCGGGTACCAAGGATTGGAGGTTCTGTGTGGACTACCGAGGAGTCAATGCCGTCACCAAAACTGACGCGCACCCATTGCCCAGGGCTGATGAGCTCGTGGACACTATAGGTGCTGCCAAATTCGTGAGCACCTTTGACCTTACCTCAGGCTATTGGCAAATAGCTCTGACGGACCATGCCAAGGAAAAGACGGCATTCTCCACACCTGAGGGACTCTACCAGTTTAGGGTCATGCCCTTTGGGTTGAAGAATGCCCCTGCCACCTTCCAGAGATTGGTCAACCATGCGCTCAGTGGGCTGGAAGCCTTTTGTGTGGCTTACTTAGACGACATTGCCGTCTACAGTTCCACCTGGGAAGAGCATTTGACACATCTGGATAAGGTGTTGCAGGCCTTGAAAAGGGCTAACCTCACTATCAAGGCCACCAAGTGCCAGATAGCTCAGGGGAAAGTTACCTATCTTGGTCATGAGGTAGGAGGGGGTCAAATCCAACCTCTCTCCAGTAAAGTACAGGACGTACAGAACTGGGAGACTCCCACTACTCAAACCCAGGTGAGAGCCTTTTTGGGCCTCACTGGGTACTATCGCAATTTCATGGCAGACTATGGAACCATAGCTGCACCCCTGACAGCTCTAACTTCACCCAAACAGCCTAGGAAGGTTAATTGGACTGAAGACTGTCAGAGGGCCTTTGATGGCTTGAAAGAAAGTCTGTGTAGGGCACCTGTGTTGAGTGCGCCTGACTACAGCCGACCCTTTATCGTCCAGACGGATGCCTGCGACACCGGAATTGGAGCTGTCTTGTCCCAGTTAGATGACAAAGGGAGAGAACATCCTATCATATTCATCAGTAGACAACTCAAGGGTAGAGAACTTAGGTGGGCTACTGTTGAAAAGGAATGTTTTAGTATAGTTTGGAGCCTTAGGCGTTTTAGGCCCTACCTTACGGGGTCCACCTTCAAGGTCCAAACAGATCATAAGCCCCTGAAGTGGCTTATGCAGATGAAGGGTGAGAATCTGAAATTGCTCAGGTGGTCGATTAGCCTACAAGGGCTAGACTTCACCATAGAGCACAGACCAGGGAAGAGTCACGATAATGCAGATGGCCTTTCCAGAAGGTATGTTGACCGTCTGGATGAGGGTGTCTATCCCGTGGGAGATTAGGCACCCTCCACCTCAGTCTGGGGGGGGCGACTGTGATGCCGGAAATGCATCTGAGGGACAGGGCCTCTGAATCCTTGTCCTTTTTCTGTTTTTACCGTGTGTTCTGTCATGTTTTCTGCCCAGGAGTCCATGAGGGACTCCTGGCAGTGCAGCTCTCTTTTGGTTTGGTGAACAGACCCATGGGATACCCTTATGGCACCCATGGGTAGGGGTACAACCCTGTGCCCCTAGTGTATGTTTTTGGGCACCTGTGGGTGGCCCACAGAGCAGGGTATGGGCTGGTGGCAGCTCCATGCTGAATTTGACAGGTGCTCTGGGTGTCCTCCATTTTGGGATACCCAGGCCCTGCCATTGGAATCAGTTGATTCCTGATAGGAAACAAGATGGCCCCTGTGGCCTCTTGCTTTCTATTGCCTGTTATCTTGTTTTTCCCAAAGTCCTGGGAAGCCCTGACTCTGTCCCTTCCCCCTGACTGGCTGTTGGGTGGAAGTTCCATATATGGTGTTGTTGTGAAGGCCCAGCTAGACTGACTGGAGCCTTCCCAGTGACTGTATGTTGTGGGTACCTCCTGTGGGTGGGACCTGGGTGAATGGAGTGTGTGACCAATATACACTCCTTGTTGTGGTTGTCTGGTTTCTGGCATGAGAGACAAAGACTGAGACAGCCCTGCCCGAAACTGGCCTGAATGCAGTGTGTAGTGTTGAATGGCTGGGTACTTGTCCCAATCCACATTCCTTGTTGTGAGTGTCTGAAAGGGAGGAGTGTGGCCTGAATGCACTGTGTGCCTGATTGGCTGACTGACTGCATGAATGCCCTTCTGTGTGATTGGCTGCTGTGTGTGTGCCAGCAGTGTGGATGAGAGACAGGATAGTATATCTGGGGACCTCTCACCACTGGAAATTGTTCAGAAGCATTCAGAAGCTGAGTCTCCACTCAAGAGTAACTGGATTTGCTGATCCTCGACGTCCAACTGGAAGAAGAAGACTTGCTGTGGCATTTGCTTCGACAGAAACTGAAGGTTGTCGACATCGTCGAGGACTGACCCGAGAGAGGACCTGGCTAGGCGCCCTCTTCCCGTGCTCCGAGGGACCATCGAGCACCGCTGAATCTTCGCCGAAGCGCCCTGGAAGTCAGACCCTCGAAAGGCTGCCGACCCGAGACGGGACCGCCGAGGAGATCGAAGTGAAGCACCCGGACCTCGACGCTGTCGAAGTCCATTGCCGTCGACCAGGGTTCGCAGGTCTGTGTAACCGCTGGAGGCCCGTCGAAGTTGTGTTGCCCAGCCGTGGGAACCACTTGACGCCGTGCCGCCGACGACCGGAGCCGTCCGCTCCTTGCCTAAGAACATTTGACTCGAAGGACTCCCTCGTCCGCACCGTCGACCGCTTTTGCCCTGCCGGAGAAAGTCGAGGACGACCAACGCGCCGAGGAGAATCCGCCGGTGGGTTTCCCGCCACCTCACGATCCCAAAGACTCGAGCGACTCGACGCCCTTGCTGGGCTCCCGTCTCTACAATCTTTGCGGTCCCGAACTATTGTCATCGAGGTGCCCCGCACACCTCCGCCTTGCAGGACGCCGACGCCCCGACGCCGACGAGCACCGCTCGGACGAAGCTGCCGCCTCTTCGACATCGTTCTACCTCGTTTGTCGACGGACGTTCGACGCCCCGTGCCTCCCGCTTGAAAGGGAAGGCATTCAAGAAGGGCCGTCGATTCCCCGTCGCCGAACCCCGAGGTCTTCGACGTTTCTCGACGCCTCTCGACGATCCGTGACTCCTGCTTAAAAGGGGGTCATTCAAGAAGGATCTGTCGACGCCTCTTCGAAGAACTCGACTCCACCAGGTACATTGGGGGGGTAAAAACATTGTAGGAGAGAATAAGACTGTTGAACAATATATGGACTGGGCTTGTGTCATATCCCTTTATTTTACAGGTTGCCCAGGTGGGGGGATCTCCACACAGAACTGTGTCCAGTAGCTAGGGCCAGTATTCTGCCTATTGTTTCAACCATCTTTTATCTCTCCTCTCTCTATTGCTGGTTTCCTTCTTATTGATCTGTGTGCCATTTTTACAGTATTGTGAATGCACTTTAATGAGGTCTAATATTAGTGGTACCACTTTAGAATTGTAGATATTTACCATTATTGGTTTTCCTGAGCACAAAGTGCGTTGTTGTGATAAGTGTACATAACCCTTGAATATTAATTATATAAAGACTGTGTTTTCAGTAATACAGTGTGTGGACATTCCTTTGTGGGGGGCTTGGGGATACACTGTACTTAAGAACCAGCCTGCATCACCTCCTGAGAAGCTAGGCCTTGATTGCTCGTCCATCGCTACCGTAATCGAGAATCTTGGCTGGGGTCTTCTGTGCCTCTCCTCTACCATATAGAGAGCGGAAGTACAGACCCCCCCACCGGTCTTGACACACGTACCCCGCTCGCACAGGCCCAATCGCGTGTGAAACTCATAGCGAACCCCAGTAATACACCTACCCCGCTCGCACAGGGCCAATTGCGTGTGAAACTCCTCACGAACCCCAGTAATACATGTATCCCGCTCGCACAGGGCCCATCGCGTGTGAAACTGCCCGCGAACCCCAGTAATACTCGTACCCAACTCGCACAGGGCCAATCGCGTGTGAAACTCCCTGCGAACCTGAGTAATACACGTACCCCGCTCGCACAGGGCCAAACGCGTGTGAAACTCCCTGCGAACCTCAGTAATACAGTACCCCGCTCGCACAGGGCCAATCGCGTGTGAAACTCCCCGCGAACCCCAGTAATACACGTACCCCGCTCGCACAGGGACAATCGCGTGTGAAACTCCCCGCGAACCCCAGTAATACAGTACCCCGCTCGCACAGGGCCAATCGCGTGTGAAACTTCACACAAACCCCAGTAATACACGTACCCCGCTCGCACAGGGCCAATTGCGTGTGAAACTCCCCGCGAACCCCAGTAATACACGTACCCCGCTCGCACAGGCCCAATCGCGTGTGAAACTCCTTACGAACCCCAGTAATACATGTATCCCGTTCGCACAGGGCCCATCGCGTGTGAAACTCCCCGCGAACCCCAGTAATACACGTACCCAACTCGCACAGGGCCAATCGCGTGTGAAACTCCCCGCGAACCCCAGTAATACAGTACCCCACTCGCACAGGGCCAATCGTGTGTGAAACACCCCGCGAACCCCAGTAATACACGTACCCCGCTCGCACAGGGCCAATCGCGTGTGAAACTCCACGCAAACCCCAGTAATACACATACCCAGCTCGCACAGTGCCAATCGTGCGTGAAACTCCCCACGAACCCCAGTAACACACGTACCCCGCTCGCACAGGGTCAATCGCATGTGAAACTCCCCGCGAACCCCAGTAATACACATACCCCGCTCGCACAGGGCCAATCGCGTGTGAAACTCCTGCGAACCCCAGTAATACACGTATCCAACTCGCACAGGCCAATCGCGTGTGAAACTCCCCGCGAACCCCAATAATACACGTACCCAACTCGCACAGGGCCAATCGCGTGTGAAACTCCCCGCGAACCACGAACCCCAGTGACGCACGTCCCCGCTCACACAGGGCCAATCGCGTGTGAAACTCCCCGCGAACCCCAGTAATACACGTACCCTGTCCGCACAGGGCCAATCGCGTGTGAAACTCCCCGCGAAACCCAGTAATACACGTTCCCCGCTCGCACAGGGTGAATCGCGTGTGAAACTCCCCGCGAACCCCAGTAATACACATAACCCGCTCGCACAGGGCCAATCGCGTGTGAAACTCCCGCGAACCCCAGTAATACACGTACCCCGCTCGCACAGGGCCAATTGCATGTGAAACTCCCTGCGAACCCCAGTAATACACGTACCCCGCTCGCACAGGCCCAATCGCGTGTGAAACTCCCCGCGATCCCCAGTAATACACGTACCCCGCTCGCACAGGGCCAATCGCGTGTGAAACTCCCTGCGAACCCCAGTAATACACGTACCCCGCTCGCACAGGCCGAATCGCGTGTGAAACTCCCAGCGAACCCCAGTAATACACGTACCCCGCTCGCACAGGGCCAATTGCGTGTGAAACTCCTCACGAACCCCAGTAATACATGTATCCCGCTCGCACAGGGCCCATCGCGTGTGAAACTCCCCGCGAACCCCAGTAATACACGTACCCAACTCGCACAGGGCCAATCGCGTGTGAAACTCCCTGCGAACCTGAGTAATACACGTACCCCGCTCGCACAGGGCCAATCGCGTGTGAAACTCCCTGCGAACCTCAGTAATACAGTACCCTGCTCGCACTGGGCCAATCGCGTGTGAAACTCCCCGCGAACCCCAGTAATACACGTACCCCGCTCGCACAGGGCCAATCGCGTGTGAAACTCCCCGCGAACCCCAGTAATACAGTACCCCGCTCGCACAGGGCCAATCGCGTGTGAAACTCCACACAAACCCCAGTAATACACGTACCCCGCTCGCACATGGCCAGTCGCATGTGAAACTCCCCGTGAACCCCAGTAATACACGTACCCCGCTCGCACAGGGCCAATCGCGTGTGAAACTCCCCACGAAACCCAGTAATACACGTATCCCGCTCGCACAGGGTCAATCGCGTGTGAAACTCCCCGTGAACCGCAGTAACACACATAACCCGCTCGCACAGGGCCAATCGCGTGTGAAACTCCCGCAAACCCCAGTAATACACTTACCCCGCTCGCACAGGGCCAATCGCGTGTGAAACTCCCCGCGAACCCCAGTAATACACGTACCCCGCTCGCACAGGGCCAATCGCGTGTGAAACTCCCCGCGAACCCCAGTAATACACGTACCCCGCTCGCACAGGCCCAATCGCGTGTGAAACTCCCCGCGAACCCCAGTAATACACGTACCCCGCTCGCACAGGGCCAATTGCGTGTGAAACTCCCCGCGAACCCCAGTAATACACCTACCCCGCTCGCACAGGCCCAATCGCGTGTGAAACTCCCCGCGATCCCCAGTAATACACGTACCCCGCTCGCACAGGGCCAATCGCGTGTGAAACTCCTCACGAACCCCAGTAATACATGTATCCCGCTCGCACAGGGCCCATCGCGTGTGAAACTCCCCGCGAACCCCAGTAATACACGTACCCCGCTCGCACAGGCCCAATCGCGTGTGAAACTCCTTACGAACGCCAGTAATACATGTATCCCGTTCGCACAGGGCCCATCGCGTGTGAAACTCCCCGCGAACCCCAGTAATACACGTACCCAACTCGCACAGGGCCAATCGCGTGTGAAACTCCCCGCGAACCCCAGTAATACAGTACCCCGCTCGCACAGGGCCAATCGTGTGTGAAACTCCCCGCGAACCCCAGTAATACACGTACCCCACTCGCACAGGGCCAATCGCGTGTGAAACTCCACGCAAACCCCAGTAATACACATACCCAGCTCGCACAGTGCCAATCGTGCGTGAAACTCCCCACGAACCCCAGTAACACACGTACCCCGCTCGCACAGGGTCAATCGCATGTGAAACTCCCCGCGAACCCCAGTAATACACATACCCCGCTCGCACAGGGCCAATCGCGTGTGAAACTCCTGCGAACCCCAGTAATACACGTATCCAACTCGCACAGGCCAATCGCGTGTGAAACTCCCCGCGAACCCCAATAATACACGTACCCAACTCGCACAGGGCCAATCGCGTGTGAAACTCCCCGCGAACCACGAACCCCAGTGATGCACGTCCCCGCTCACACAGGGCCAATCGCGTGTGAAACTCCCCGCGAACCCCAGTAATACACGTACCCTGTCCGCACAGGGCCAATCGCGTGTGAAACTCCCCGCGAAACCCAGTAATACACGTTCCCCGCTCGCACAGGGTGAATCGCGTGTGAAACTCCCCGCGAACCCCAGTAATACACGTACCCCGCTCGCACAGGGCCAATTGCGTGTGAAACTCCTCACGAACCCCAGTAATACATGTATCCCGCTCGCACAGGGCCCATCGCGTGTGAAACTCCCCGCGAACCCCAGTAATACACGTACCCAACTCGCACAGGGCCAATCGCGTGTGAAACTCCCTGCGAACCTGAGTAATACACGTACCCCGCTCGCACAGGGCCAATCGCGTGTGAAACTCCCTGCGAACCTCAGTAATACAGTACCCTGCTCGCACTGGGCCAATCGCGTGTGAAACTCCCCGCGAACCCCAGTAATACACGTACCCCGCTCGCACAGGGCCAATCGCGTGTGAAACTCCCCGCGAACCCCAGTAATACAGTACCCCGCTCGCACAGGGCCAATCGCGTGTGAAACTCCACACAAACCCCAGTAATACACGTACCCCGCTCGCACATGGCCAGTCGCATGTGAAACTCCCCGTGAACCCCAGTAATACACGTACCCCGCTCGCACAGGGCCAATCGCGTGTGAAACTCCCCACGAAACCCAGTAATACACGTATCCCGCTCGCACAGGGTCAATCGCGTGTGAAACTCCCCGTGAACCGCAGTAACACACATAACCCGCTCGCACAGGGCCAATCGCGTGTGAAACTCCCGCAAACCCCAGTAATACACTTACCCCGCTCGCACAACGCCAATCGCGTGTGAAACTCCCCGCGAACCCCAGTAATACACGTACCCCGCTCGCACAGGGCCAATCGCGTGTGAAACTCCCCGCGAACCCCAGTAATACACGTACCCCGCTCGCACAGGCCCAATCGCGTGTGAAACTCCCCGCGAACCCCAGTAATACACGTACCCCGCTCGCACAGGGCCAATTGCGTGTGAAACTCCCCGCGAACCCCAGTAATACACCTCCCCGCTCGCACAGGCCCAATCGCGTGTGAAACTCCCCGCGATCCCCAGTAATACACGTACCCCGCTCGCACAGGGCCAATCGCGTGTGAAACTCCTCACGAACCCCAGTAATACATGTATCCCGCTCGCACAGGGCCCATCGCGTGTGAAACTCCCCGCGAACCCCAGTAATACACGTACCCCGCTCGCACAGGCCCAATCGCGTGTGAAACTCCTTACGAACCCCAGTAATACATGTATCCCGTTCGCACAGGGCCCATCGCGTGTGAAACTCCCCGCGAACCCCAGTAATACACGTACCCAACTCGCACAGGGCCAATCGCGTGTGAAACTCCCCGCGAACCCCAGTAATACAGTACCCCGCTCGCACAGGGCCAATCGTGTGTGAAACTCCCCGCGAACCCCAGTAATACACGTACCCCGCTCGCACAGGGCCAATCGCGTGTGAAACTCCACGCAAACCCCAGTAATACACATACCCAGCTCGCACAGTGCCAATCGTGCGTGAAACTCCCCACGAACCCCAGTAACACACGTACCCCGCTCGCACAGGGTCAATCGCATGTGAAACTCCCCGCGAACCCCAGTAATACACATACCCCGCTCGCACAGGGCCAATCGCGTGTGAAACTCCTGCGAACCCCAGTAATACACGTATCCAACTCGCACAGGCCAATCGCGTGTGAAACTCCCCGCGAACCCCAATAATACACGTACCCAACTCGCACAGGGCCAATCGCGTGTGAAACTCCCCGCGAACCACGAACCCCAGTGATGCACGTCCCCGCTCACACAGGGCCAATCGCGTGTGAAACTCCCCGCGAACCCCAGTAATACACGTACCCTGTCCGCACAGGGCCAATCGCGTGTGAAACTCCCCGCGAAACCCAGTAATACACGTTCCCCGCTCGCACAGGGTGAATCGCGTGTGAAACTCCCCGCGAACCCCAGTAATACACATAACCCGCTCGCACAGGGCCAATCGCGTGTGAAACTCCCGCGAACCCCAGTAATACACGTACCCCGCTCGCACAGGGCCAATTGCATGTGAAACTCCCTGCGAACCCCAGTAATACACGTACCCCGCTCGCACAGGCCCAATCGCGTGTGAAACTCCCCGCGATCCCCAGTAATACACGTACCCCGCTCGCACAGGGCCAATCGCGTGTGAAACTCCCTGCGAACCCCAGTAATACACGTACCCCGCTCGCACAGGCCGAATCGCGTGTGAAACTCCCAGCGAACCCCAGTAATACACGTACCCCGCTCGCACAGGGCCAATTGCGTGTGAAACTCCTCACGAACCCCAGTAATACATGTATCCCGCTCGCACAGGGCCCATCGCGTGTGAAACTCCCCGCGAACCCCAGTAATACACGTACCCAACTCGCACAGGGCCAATCGCGTGTGAAACTCCCTGCGAACCTGAGTAATACACGTACCCCGCTCGCACAGGGCCAATCGCGTATGAAACTCCCTGCGAACCTCAGTAATACAGTACCCTGCTCGCACTGGGCCAATCGCGTGTGAAACTCCCCGCGAACCCCAGTAATACACGTACCCCGCTCGCACAGGGCCAATCGCGTGTGAAACTCCCCGCGAACCCCAGTAATACAGTACCCCGCTCGCACAGGGCCAATCGCGTGTGAAACTCCACACAAACCCCAGTAATACACGTACCCCGCTCGCACATGGCCAGTCGCATGTGAAACTCCCCGTGAACCCCAGTAATACACGTACCCCGCTCGCACAGGGCCAATCGCGTGTGAAACTCCCCACGAAACCCAGTAATACACGTATCCCGCTCGCACAGGGTCAATCGCGTGTGAAACTCCCCGTGAACCGCAGTAACACACATAACCCGCTCGCACAGGGCCAATCGCGTGTGAAACTCCCGCAAACCCCAGTAATACACTTACCCCGCTCGCACAGGGCCAATCGCGTGTGAAACTCCCCGCGAACCCCAGTAATACACGTACCCCGCTCGCACAGGGCCAATCGCGTGTGAAACTCCCCGCGAACCCCAGTAATACACGTACCCCGCTCGCACAGGCCCAATCGCGTGTGAAACTCCCCGCGAACCCCAGTAATACACGTACCCCGCTCGCACAGGGCCAATTGCGTGTGAAACTCCCCGCGAACCCCAGTAATACACCTACCCCGCTCGCACAGGCCCAATCGCGTGTGAAACTCCCCGCGATCCCCAGTAATACACGTACCCCGCTCGCACAGGGCCAATCGCGTGTGAAACTCCTCACGAACCCCAGTAATACATGTATCCCGCTCGCACAGGGCCCATCGCGTGTGAAACTCCCCGCGAACCCCAGTAATACACGTACCCCGCTCGCACAGGCCCAATCGCGTGTGAAACTCCTTACGAACGCCAGTAATACATGTATCCCGTTCGCACAGGGCCCATCGCGTGTGAAACTCCCCGCGAACCCCAGTAATACACGTACCCAACTCGCACAGGGCCAATCGCGTGTGAAACTCCCCGCGAACCCCAGTAATACAGTACCCCGCTCGCACAGGGCCAATCGTGTGTGAAACTCCCCGCGAACCCCAGTAATACACGTACCCCACTCGCACAGGGCCAATCGCGTGTGAAACTCCACGCAAACCCCAGTAATACACATACCCAGCTCGCACAGTGCCAATCGTGCGTGAAACTCCCCACGAACCCCAGTAACACACGTACCCCGCTCGCACAGGGTAAATCGCATGTGAAACTCCCCGCGAACCCCAGTAATACACATACCCCGCTCGCACAGGGCCAATCGCGTGTGAAACTCCTGCGAACCCCAGTAATACACGTATCCAACTCGCACAGGCCAATCGCGTGTGAAACTCCCCGCGAACCCCAATAATACACGTACCCAACTCGCACAGGGCCAATCGCGTGTGAAACTCCCCTCGAACCACGAACCCCAGTGATGCACGTCCCCGCTCACACAGGGCCAATCGCGTGTGAAACTCCCCGCGAACCCCAGTAATACACGTACCCTGTCCGCACAGGGCCAATCGCGTGTGAAACTCCCCGCGAAACCCAGTAATACACGTTCCCCGCTCGCACAGGGTGAATCGCGTGTGAAACTCCCCGCGAACCCCAGTAATACACGTACCCCGCTCGCACAGGGCCAATTGCGTGTGAAACTCCTCACGAACCCCAGTAATACATGTATCCCGCTCGCACAGGGCCCATCGCGTGTGAAACTCCCCGCGAACCCCAGTAATACACGTACCCAACTCGCACAGGGCCAATCGCGTGTGAAACTCCCTGCGAACCTGAGTAATACACGTACCCCGCTCGCACAGGGCCAATCGCGTGTGAAACTCCCTGCGAACCTCAGTAATACAGTACCCTGCTCGCACTGGGCCAATCGCGTGTGAAACTCCCCGCGAACCCCAGTAATACACGTACCCCGCTCGCACAGGGCCAATCGCGTGTGAAACTCCCCGCGAACCCCAGTAATACAGTACCCCGCTCGCACAGGGCCAATCGCGTGTGAAACTCCACACAAACCCCAGTAATACACGTACCCCGCTCGCACATGGCCAGTCGCATGTGAAACTCCCCGTGAACCCCAGTAATACACGTACCCCGCTCGCACAGGGCCAATCGCGTGTGAAACTCCCCACGAAACCCAGTAATACACGTATCCCGCTCGCACAGGGTCAATCGCGTGTGAAACTCCCCGTGAACCGCAGTAACACACATAACCCGCTCGCACAGGGCCAATCGCGTGTGAAACTCCGGCAAACCCCAGTAATACACTTACCCCGCTCGCACAACGCCAATCGCGTGTGAAACTCCCCGCGAACCCCAGTAATACACGTACCCCGCTCGCACAGGGCCAATCGCGTGTGAAACTCCCCGCGAACCCCAGTAATACACGTACCCCGCTCGCACAGGCCCAATCGCGTGTGAAACTCCCCGCGAACCCCAGTAATACACGTACCCCGTTCGCACAGGGCCAATTGCGTGTGAAACTCCCCGCGAACCCCAGTAATACACCTCCCCGCTCGCACAGGCCCAACCGCGTGTGAAACTCCCCGCGATCCCCAGTAATACACGTACCCCGCTCGCACAGGGCCAATCGCGTGTGAAACTCCTCACGAACCCCAGTAATACATGTATCCCGCTCGCACAGGGCCCATCGCGTGTGAAACTCCCCGCGAACCCCAGTAATACACGTACCCCGCTCGCACAGGCCCAATCGCGTGTGAAACTCCTTACGAACCCCAGTAATACATGTATCCCGTTAGCACAGGGCCCATCGCGTGTGAAACTCCCCGCGAACCCCAGTAATACACGTACCCAACTCGCACAGGGCCAATCGCGTGTGAAACTCCCCGCGAACCCCAGTAATACAGTACCCCGCTCGCACAGGGCCAATCGTGTGTGAAACTCCCCGCGAACCCCAGTAATACACGTACCCTGCTCACACAGGGCCAATCGCGTGTGAAACTCCACGCAAACCCCAGTAATACACATACCCAGCTCGCACAGTGCCAATCGTGCGTGAAACTCCCCACGAACCCCAGTAACACACGTACCCCGCTCGCACAGGGTCAATCGCATGTGAAACTCCCCGCGAACCCCAGTAATACACATACCCCGCTCGCACAGGGCCAATCGCGTGTGAAACTCCTGCGAACCCCAGTAATACACGTATCCAACTCGCACAGGCCAATCGCGTGTGAAACTCCCCGCGAACCCCAATAATACACGTACCCAACTCGCACAGGGCCAATCGCGTGTGAAACTCCCCGCGAACCACGAACCCCAGTGATGCACGTCCCCGCTCACACAGGGCCAATCGCGTGTGAAACTCCCCGCGAAACCCAGTAATACACGTTCCCCGCTCGCACAGGGTGAATCGCGTGTGAAACTCCCAGCGAACCCCAGTAATACACGTACCCCGCTCGCACAGGGCCATTTGCGTGTGAAACTCCTCACGAACCCCAGTAATACATGTATCCCGCTCGCACAGGGCCCATCGTGTGTGAAACTCCCCACGAACCCCAGTAACACACGTACCCCGCTCGCACAGGGTCAATCGCATGTGAAACTCTCCGCGAACCCCAGTAATACACGTACCCCGCTCGCACAGGGCCAATCGCGTGTGAAACTCCACGCAAACCCCAGTAATACACATACCCAGCTCGCACAGTGCCAATCGTGCGTGAAACTCCCCACGAACCCCAGTAACACACGTACCCCGCTCGCACAGGGTCAATCGCATGTGAAACTCCCCGCGAACCCCAGTAATACACATACCCCGCTCGCACAGGGCCAATCGCGTGTGAAACTCCTGCGAACCCCAGTAATACACGTATCCAACTCGCACAGGCCAATCGCGTGTGAAACTCCCCGCGAACCCCAATAATACACGTACCCAACTCGCACAGGGCCAATCGCGTGTGAAACTCCCCGCGAACCACGAACCCCAGTGATGCACGTCCCCGCTCACACAGGGCCAATCGCGTGTGAAACTTCCTGCGAAACCCAGTAATACACGTTCCCCGCTCGCACAGGGTGAATCGCGTGTGAAACTCCCCGCGAACCCCAGTAATACACATATCCCGCTCGCACAGGGCCAATCGCGTGTGAAACTCCCGCGAACCCCAGTAATACACGTACCCCGCTCGCACAGGGCCAATTGCATGTGAAACTCCCTGCGAACCCCAGTAATACACGTACCCCGCTCGCACAGGCCCAATCGCGTGTGAAACTCCCCGCGATCCCCAGTAATACACGTACCCCGCTCGCACAGGGCCAATCGCGTGTGAAACTCCCTGCGAACCCCAGTAATACACGTACCCCGCTCGCACAGGCCGAATCGCATGTGAAACTCCCAGCGAACCCCAGTAATACACGTACCCCGCTCGCACAGGGCCATTTGCGTGTGAAACTCCTCACGAACCCCAGTAATACATGTATCCCGCTCGCACAGGGCCCATCGCGTGTGAAACTCCCCGCGAACCCCAGTAATACACGTACCCAACTCGCACAGGGCCAATCGCGTGTGAAACTCCCTGCGAACCTGAGTAATACACGTACCCCGCTCGCACAGGGCCAATCGCGTGTGAAACTCCCTGCGAACCTCAGTAATACAGTACCCCGCTCGCACAGGGCCAATCGCGTGTGAAACTCCACACAAACCCCAGTAACACACGTACCCCGCTCGCACAGGCCGAATCGCATGTGAAACTCCCAGCGAACCCCAGTAATACACGTACCCCGCTCGCACAGGGCCATTTGCGTGTGAAACTCCTCACGAACCCCAGTAATACATGTATCCCGCTCGCACAGGGCCCATCGCGTGTGAAACTCCCCGCGAACCCCAGTAATACACGTACCCAACTCGCACAGGGCCAATCGCGTGTGAAACTCCCTGCGAACCTGAGTAATACACGTACCCCGCTCGCACAGGGCCAATCGCGTGTGAAACTCCCTGCGAACCTCAGTAATACAGTACCCCGCTCGCACAGGGCCAATCGCGTGTGAAACTCCCCGCGAACCCCAGTAATACACGTACCCCGCTCGCACAGGGCCAATCGCGTGTGAAACTCCACACAAACCCCAGTAATACACGTACCCCGCTCGCACATGGCCAGTCGCATGTGAAACTCCCCGTGAACCCCAGTAATACACGTACCCCGCTCGCACAGGGCCAATCGCGTGTGAAACTCCCCACGAAACCCAGTAATACACGTATCCCGCTCGCACAGGGTCAATCGCGTGTGAAACTCCCCGTGAACCGCAGTAACACACATAACCCGCTCGCACAGGGCCAATCGCGTGTGAAACTCCACACAAACCCCAGTAATACACGTACCCCGCTCGCACAAGGCCAGTCGCATGTGAAACTTCCCGTGAACCCCAGTAATACACGTACCCCCTCGCGCAGGGCCAATCGCGTGTGAAACTCCCCGCGAACCCCAGTAATACACGTAGCCGCTCGCACAGGGCCAATCGCGCGTGAAACTCCCCGCGAACCCCAGTAATACACGTACCCTGCTCGCACAGGGCCAATCAAGTGTGAAACTCCCCGCAAACCCCAGTAATACACGTACCCCGCTCGCACAGGGCCAATCGCGTGTGAAACTCCCCGCGAACCCCAGTAATACACGTACCCCGCTCGCACAGGGCCAATCGCGTGTGAAACTCCCCACGAACCCCAGTAATACACTTACCCCGCTCGCACAGGGCCAATCGCGTGTGAAACTCCACACAAACCGCAGTAATACACGTACCCCGCTCGCACAGGGCCAATCGCGTGTGAAACTCCCCACGAAACCCAGTAATACACGTACCCAACTCGCACAGGGCAATCGCGTGTGAAACTCCCCGCGAACCCCAGTAATACACGTACCCAACTCGCACAGGGCCAATCGCGTGTGAAACTCCCCGCGAACCCCAGTGTTACACGTCCCCGCTCACACAGGGCCAATCGCGTGTGAAACTCCCCGCGAACCCCAGTAATACACGTACCCCGCTCACACAGGGCCAATCGTGTGTGAAACTCCCCACGAAACCCAGTAATACACGTACCCCGCTTGCACAGGGCCAATCGCGTGTGAAACTCCCCGCGAATCCCAGTAATAGACGTACCCCGCTCGCACAGGGCCAATCGTGTGTGAAACTCCCCACGAACCCCAGTAACACACGTACCCCGCTCGCACAGGGCCAATCGCGTGTGAAACTCCCTGCGAACCCCAGTAATACACGTACCCCGCTCACACAGGCCCAATCGCGTGTGAAACTCCCCGCGAACCCCAGTAATACACGTACCCCGCTCGCACAGGGCCAATTGCGTGTGAAACTCCCCGCGAACCCCAGTAATACACGTACCCCATTCGCACAGGCCCAATCGCGTGTGAAACTCCCCGCGATCCCCAGTAATACACGTACCCCGCTCGCACAGGGCCAATCGCGTGTGAAACTCCTCACGAACCCCAGTAATACATGTATCCCGCTCGCACAGGGCCCATCGCGTGTGAAACTCCCCGCGAACCCCGTTAATACATGTACCCAACTCGCACAGGGCAAATCGCGTGTGAAACTCCCCGCGAACCCCAGTAATACAGTACCCCGCTCGCACAGGGCCAATCGCGTGTGAAACTCCCCGCGAACCCCAGTAATACACGTACCCCGCTCGCACAGGGCCAATTGCGTGTGAAACTCCCTGGGAACCCCAGTAATACACGTACCCCGCTCGCACAGGGCCAATCGCGTGTGAAACTCCCCGCGAACCCCAGTAATACACGTACCCCACTCGCACAGGCCCAATCGCGTGTGAAACTCCCCGCGAACCCCAGTAATACACGTACCCCGCTCGCACAGGGCCAATTGCGTGTGAAACTCCTCACAAACCCCAGTAATACATGTATCCCGCTCGCACAGGGCCCATCGCGTGTGAAACTCCCTGCGAACCCCAGTAATACACGTACCCAACTCGCACAGGGCCAATCGCGTGTGAAACTCCCTGCGAACCCGAGTAATACACGTACCCCGCTCGCACAGGGCCAATTGCGTGTGAAACTCCCAGCGAACCCCAGTAATACAGTACCCCGCTCGCACAGGGCCAATCGCGTGTGAAACACCCCGCGAACCCCAGTAATACACGTACCCCGCTCGCACAGGGCCAATCGCGTGTGAAACTCCATGCAAACCCCAGTAATACACATACCCCGCTCGCACAGGGTCAATCGCGTGTGAAACTCCACACAAACCCCAGTAATACACGTACCCCGCTCGCACATGGCCAGTCGCATGTGAAACTCCCAGTGAACCCCAGGAATACACGTACCCCGCTCGCACAGGGCCAATCGCGTGTGAAACTCCCCACGAAACCCAGTAATACACGTACCCCGCTCGCACAGGGTCAATTGCGTGTGAAACTCCCCGCGAACCCCAGTAATACACATACCCCGCTCGCACAGGGCCAATCGCGTGTGAAACTCCCGCGAACCCCAGTAATACACGTACCCCGCTCGCACAACGTCAATCGCGTGTGAAACTCCCCGCGAACCCCAGTAATACTCGTACCCCGCTCGCACCGGGCCAATCGCATGTGAAACTCCCCGCGAACCCCAGTAATACACGTACCCCGCTCGCACAGGCCCAATCGCGTGTGAAACTCCCCGCGATCCCCAATCGCGTGTGAAACTCCTCACGAACCCCAGTAATACATGTATCCCGCTCGCACAGGGCCCATCGCGTGTGAAACTCCCCGCGAACCCCAGTAATACACGTACCCAACTCGCACAGGGCCAATCGCGTGTGAAACTCCCCGCGAACCCCAGTAATACAGTACCCCGCTCGCACAGGGCCAATCGCGTGTGAAACTCCCCGCGAACCCCAGTAATACACGTACCCCGCTCGCACAGGGCCAATCGCGTGTGAAACTCCACGCAAACCCCAGTAATACACAGGCCCCGCTCGCACAGGGCCAATCACGTGTGAAACTCCACACAAACCCCAGTAATACACGTACCCCGCTCGCACATGGCCAGTCGCATGTGAAACTCCCTGTGAGCCCCAGTAATACACGTACTCCGCTCGCACAGGGCCAATCGCATGTGAAACTCCCCGCGAACCCCAGTAATACACGTAGTCGCTCGCACAGGGCCAATCGCGCGTGAAACTCCCCGCGAACCCCAGTAATACATGTACCCTGCTCGCACAGGGCCAATCAAGTGTGAAACTCCCCGCGAACCCCAGTAATACATGTACCCCGCTCGCACAGGGCCAATGGCGTGTGAAACTCCCCACGAACCCCAGTAATACACGTACCCCAGCTCGCACAGGGCCAATCGCGTGTGAAACTCCCCGCGAACCCCAGTAATACACGTACCCCGCTCGCACAGGGCCAATCGTGTGTGAAATTCCCTGCGAACCCCAGTAATACATGTACCTCGCTCGCACAGGGCCAATCACGTGTGAAACTCCCCACGAACCCCAGTAACACACGTACCCCGCTCGCACAGGGTCAATCGCATGTGAAACTCCCAGCGAACCCCAGTAATACACATACCCCGCTCGCACAGGGCCAATCGCGTGTGAAACTCCTGCGAACTCCAGTAATACACGTATCCCACTCGCACAGGCCAATCTCGTGTGAAACTCCCCGCGAACCCCAGTAATACACCTACCCAACTCGCACAGGGCAATCGCGTGTGAAACTCCCCGCGAACCCCAGTAATACACGTACCCAACTCGCAAAGGGCCAATCGCGTGTGAAACTCCCCGCGAACCCCAGTGATACACGTCCCCGCTCACAAAGGGCCAATCGCGTGTGAAACTCCCCGCGAACCCCAGTAATACACGTACCCCGCTCGCACAGGGCCAATCGTGTGTGAAACTCCCCACGAAACCCAGTAATACACGTACCCCGCTCGCACAGGGCCAATCGCGTGTGAAATTCCCCGCGAACCCCAGTAATAGACGTACCCCGCTCGCACAGGGCCAATCGTGTGTGAAACTCCCCACGAACCCCAGTAACACACGTACCCCGCTCGCACAGGGCCAATCGCGTGTGAAATTCCCCGCGAACCCCAGTAATACACGTACCCCGCTCACACAGGCCCAATCGCGTGTGAAACTCCCCGCGAACCCCAGTAATACACGTACCCCGCTCGCACAGGGCCAATTGCGTGTGAAACTCCCCGCGATCCCCAGTAATACACGTACCCCGCTCGCACAGGGCCAATCGCGTGTGAAACTCCTCACGAACCCCAGTAATACATGTATCCCGCTCGCACAGGGCCCATCGCGTGTGAAACTCCCTGCGAACCCCAGTAATACACGTACCCCGCTCGCACAGGGCCAATCGCGTGTGAAACTCCACGCAAACCCCAGTAATACACATACCCCGCTCGCATAGGGCCAATCGCGTGTGAAACTCCACACAAACCCCAGTAATACACGTACCCCGCTCGCACATGGCCAGTCGCATGTGAAACTTCCCGTGAACCCCAGTAATACACGTACCCCCTCGCGCAGGGCCAATCGCGTGTGAAACTCCCCGCGAACCCCAGTAATACACGTAGCCGCTCGCACAGGGCCAATCGTACGTGAAACTCCCCGCGAACCCCAGTAATACACGTACCCTGCTCGCACAGGGCCAATCAAGTGTGAAACTCCCCGCGAACCCCAGTAATACACGTACCCTGCTCGCACAGGGCCAATCGCGTGTGAAACTCCCCGCGAACCCCAGTAATACACGTACCCCGCTCGCACAGGGCCAATCGCATGTGAAACTCCCCACGAACCCCAGTAATACACTTACCCCGCTCGCACAGGGCCAATCGCGTGTGAAACTCCACACAAACCGCAGTAATACACGTACCCCGCTCGCACAGGGCCAATCGCGTGTGAAACTCCCCACGAAACCCAGTAATACACATACCCAACTCGCACAGGGCAATCGCGTGTGAAACTCCCCGTGAACCCCAGTAATACACGTACCCAACTCGCACAGGGCCAATCGCGTGTGAAACTCCCCGCGAACCCCAGGGTTACACGTCCCCGCTCACACAGGGCCAATCGCGTGTGAAACTCCCCGCGAACCCCAGTAACACACGTACCCCGCTCACACAGGGCCAATCGTGTGTGAAACTCCCCACGAAACCCAGTAATACACGTACCCCGCTCGCACAGGGCCAATCGCGTGTGAAACTCCCCGCGAATCCCAGTAATAGACGTACCCCGCTCGCACAGGGCCAATCGTGTGTGAAACTCCCCACGAACCCCAGTAACACACGTACCCCGCTCGCACAGGGCCAATCGCGTGTGAAACTCCCCGCGAACCCCAGTAATACACGTACCCCGCTCACACAGGCCCAATCGTGTGTGAAACTCCCCGCGAACCCCAGTAATACACGTACCCCGCTCGCACAGGGCCAATTGCGTGTGAAACTCCCCGCGAACCCCAGTAATACACGTACCCCATTCGCACAGGCCCAATCGCGTGTGAAACTCCCCGCGATCCCCAGTAATACACGTACCCCGCTCGCACAGGGCCAATCGCGTGTGAAACTCCTCACGAACCCCAGTAATACATGTATCCCGCTCGCACAGGGCCCATCGCGTGTGAAACTCCCCGCGAACCCCGTTAATACATGTACCCAACTCGCACAGGGCCAATCGCGTGTGAAACTCCCCGCGAACCCCAGTAATACAGTACCCCGCTCGCACAGGGCCAATCGCGTGTGAAACTCCCCGCGAACCCCAGTAATACACGTACCCCGCTCGCACAGGGCCAATTGCGTGTGAAACTCCCTGGGAACCCCAGTAATACACGTACCCCGCTCGCACAGGGCCAATCGCGTGTGAAACTCCCCGCGAACCCCAGTAATACTCGTACCCCACTCGCACAGGCCCAATCGCGTGTGAAACTCCCCGCGAACCCCAGTAATACACGTACCCCGCTCGCACAGGGCCAATTGCGTGTGAAACTCCTCACAAACCCCAGTAATACATGTATCCCGCTCGCACAGGGCCCATCGCGTGTGAAACTCCCCGCGAACCCCAGTAATACACGTACCCAACTCGCACAGGGCCAATCGCGTGTGAAACTCCCTGCGAACCCGAGTAATACACGTACCCCGCTCGCACAGGGCCAATTGCGTGTGAAACTCCCCGCGAACCCCAGTAATACAGTACCCCGCTCGCACAGGGCCAATCGCGTGTGAAACACCCCGCGAACCCCAGTAATACACGTACCCCGCTCGCACAGGGCAAATCGCGTGTGAAACTCCATGCAAACCCCAGTAATACACATACCCCGCTCGCACAGGGTCAATCGCGTGTGAAACTCCACACAAACCCCAGTAATACACGTACCCCGCTCGCACATGGCCAGTCGCATGTGAAACTACCAGTGAACCCCAGGAATACACGTACCCCGCTCGCACAGGGCCAATCGCGTGTGAAACTCCCCACGAAACCCAGTAATACACGTACCCCGCTCGCACAGGGTCAATTGCGTGTGAAACTCCCCGCGAACCCCAGTAATACACATACCCCGCTCGCACAGGGCCAATCGCGTGTGAAACTCCCGCGAACCCCAGTAATACACGTACCCCGCTCGCACAACGTCAATCGCGTGTGAAACTCCCCGCGAACCCCAGTAATACACGTACCCCGCTCGCACCGGGCCAATCGCATGTGAAACTCCCCGCGAACCCCAGTAATACACGTACCCCGCTCGCACAGGCCCAATCGTGTGTGAAACTCCCCGCGAACCCCAGTAATACACGTACCCCGCCCGCAAAGGGCCAATTGCGTGTGAAACTCCCCGCGCACCCCAGTAATACACGTACCCCGCTCGCACAGGCCCAATCGCGTGTGAAACTCCCCGCGATCCCCAATCGCGTGTGAAACTCCTCACGAACCCCAGTAATACATGTATCCCGCTCGCACAGGGCCCATCGCATGTGAAACTCCCCGCGAACCCCAGTAATACACGTACCCAACTCGCACAGGGCCAATCGCGTGTGAAACTCCCCGCGAACCCCAGTAATACAGTACCCTGCTCGCACAGGGCCAATCGCGTGTGAAACTCCCCGCGAACCCCAGTAATACACGTACCCCGCTCGCACAGGGCCAATCGCGTGTGAAACTCCACGCAAACCCCAGTAATACACAGGCCCCGCTCGCACAGGGCCAATCACGTGTGAAACTCCACACAAACCCCAGTAATACACGTACCCCGCTCGCACATGGCCAGTCGCATGTGAAACTCCCTGTGAGCCCCAGTAATACACGTACTCCGCTCGCACAGGGCCAATCGCATGTGAAACTCCCCGCGAACCCCAGTAATACACGTAGTCGCTCGCACAGGGCCAATCGCGCGTGAAACTCCCCGCGAACCCCAGTAATACATGTACCCTGCTCGCACAGGGCCAATCAAGTGTGAAACTCCCCGCGAACCCCAGTAATACACGTACCCCAGCTCGCACAGGGCCAATCGCGTGTGAAACTCCCCGCGAACCCCAGTAATACACGTACCCCGCTCGCACAGGGCCAATCGTGTGTGAAATTCCCTGCGAACCCCAGTAATACATGTACCTCGCTCGCACAGGGCCAATCACGTGTGAAACTCCCCACGAACCCCAGTAACACACGTACCCCGCTCGCACAGGGTCAATCGCATGTGAAACTCCCCGCGAACCCCAGTAATACACATACCCCGCTCGCACAGAGCCAATCGCGTGTGAAACTCCTGCGAACCCCAGTAATACACGTATCCCACTCGCACAGGCCAATCTCGTGTGAAACTCCCCGCGAACCCCAGTAATACACCTACCCAACTCGCACAGGGCAATCGCGTGTGAAACTCCCCGCGAACCCCAGTAATACACGTACCCAACTCGCAAAGGGCCAATCGCGTGTGAAACTCCCCGCGAACCCCAGTGATACACGTCCCCGCTCACAAAGGGCCAATCGCGTGTGAAACTCCCCGCGAACCCCAGTAATACACGTACCCCGCTCGCACAGGGCCAATCGTGTGTGAAACTCCCCACGAAACCCAGTAATACACGTACCCCGCTCGCACAGGGCCAATCGCGTGTGAAATTCCCCGCGAACCCCAGTAATAGACGTACCCCGCTCGCACAGGGCCAATCGTGTGTGAAACTCCCGACGAACCCCAGTAACACACGTACCCCGCTCGCACAGGGCCAATCGCGTGTGAAATTCCCTGCGAACCCCAGTAATACACGTACCCCGCTCACACAGGCCCAATCGCGTGTGAAACTCCCCGCGAACCCCAGTAATACACGTACCCCGCTCGCACAGGGCCAATTGCGTGTGAAACTCCCCGCGATCCCCAGTAATACACGTACCCCGCTCGCACAGGGCCAATCGCGTGTGAAACTCCTCACGAACCCCAGTAATACATGTATCCCGCTCGCACAGGGCCCATCGCGTGTGAAACTCCCCGCGAACCCCAGTAATACATGTACCCAACTCGCACAGGGCCAATTGCGTGTGAAACTCCCCGCGAACCCCAGTAATACAGTACCCCGCTGGCACAGGGCCAATCGCGTGTGAAACTCCCCGCGAACCCCAGTAATACACGTACCCCACTCGCACAGGGCCCATCGCGTGTGAAACTCCCTGCGAACCCCAGTAATACATGTACCCAACTCGCACAGGGCCAATCGCGTGTGAAATTCCCCGCGAACCCCAGTAATACAGTACCCCGCTCGCACAGGGCTAATCGCGTGTGAAACTCCCCGCGAACCCCAGTAATACACGTACCCCGCTCGCACAGGGCCAATCGCGTGTGAAACTAAACGCAAACCCCAGTAATACACATACCCCGCTCGCACAGGGCCAATCGCGTTTGAAACTCCACACAAACCCCAGTAATACACGTACCCCGCTCGCACATGGCTAGTCGCATGTGAAACTCCCCGTGAACCCCAGTAATACACGTACCCCGCTCGCACAGGGTCAATCGCGTGTGAAACTCCCCGCGAACCCCAGTAATACACGTAGCCGCTCGCACAGGGCCATTCGCACGTGAAACTCCCCGCGAACCCCAGTAATACACGTACCCTGCTCGCACAGGGCCAATCAAGTGTGAAACTCCCCGCGAACCCCAGTAATACACGTACCCCGCTCGCACAGGGCCAATCGTGTGTGAAATTCCCTGCGAACCCCAGTAATACACTACCCCGCTCGCACAGGGCCAATCGCGTGTGAAACTCCCAGCGAACCCCAGTAATACACGTACCCCGCTCGCACAGTGCCAATCGTGTGTGAAACTCCCCACGAACCCCAGTAACACACGTACCCCGCTCGCACAGGGTCAATCGCATGTGAAACTCCCCGTGAACCCCTGTAATACACATACCCCGCTCGCACAGGGCCAATCGCGTGTGAAACTCCTGCGAACCCCAGTAATACACGTATCCCACTCGCACAGGCCAATCGCGTGTGAAACTCCCCGCGAACCCCAATAATACATGTACCCAACTCGCACAGGGCCAATCGCGTGTGAAACTCCCCGCGAACCCCAGTGATACACTCCCCGCTCACACAGGGCCAATCGCGTGTGAAACTCCCCGCGAACCCCAGTAATACACGTACCCCGCTCGCACAGGGCCAATTCGCGTGTGAAACTCCCCACGAAACCCAGTAATACACGTACCCCGCTCGCACAGGGTCAATCGCGTGTGAAACTCCCCGCGAACCCCAGTAATACACATAACCCGCTCGCACAGGGCCAATCGCGTGTGAAACTCCCGCGAACCCCAGTAATACACGTACCCCGCTCGCACAGGGCCAATTGCGTGTGAAACTCCCTGCGAACCCCAGTAATACACGTACCCCGCTCGCACAGGCCCAATCGCGTGTGAAACTCCCCGCGATCCCCAGTAATACACGTACCCCGCTCGCACAGGGCCAATCGCGTGTGAAACTCCCTGCGAACCCCAGTAATACACGTACCCCGCTCGCACAGGCCCAATCGCGTGTGAAACTCCCCGCGAACCCCAGTAATACACGTACCCCGCTCGCACAGGGCCAATTGCGTGTGAAACTCCTCACGAACCCCAGTAATACATGTATCCCGCTTGCACAGGGCCCATCGCGTGTGAAACTCCACGCGAACTCCAGTAATACACGTACCCAACTCGCACAGGGCCAATCGCGTGTGAAACTCCCTGCGAACCCGAGTAATACACGTACCCCGCTCGCACAGGGCCAATTGCGTGTGAAACTCCCCGCGAACCCCAGTAATACAGTACCCCGCTCGCACAGGGCCAATCGCGTGTGAAACACCCCGCGAACCCCAGTAATACACGTACCCCGCTCGCACAGGGCCAATCGCGTGTGAAACTCCATGCAAACCCCAGTAATACACATACCCCGCTCGCACAGGGTCAATCGCGTGTGAAACTCCACACAAACCCCAGTAATACACGTACCCCGCTCGCACATGGCCAGTCGCATGTGAAACTCCCAGTGAACCCCAGGAATACACGTACCCCGCTCGCACAGGGCCAATCGCGTGTGAAACTCCCCACGAAACCCAGTAATACACGTACCCCGCTCGCACAGGGTCAATTGCGTGTGAAACTCCCCGCGAACCCCAGTAATACACATACCCCGCTCGCACAGGGCCAATCGCGTGTGAAACTCCCGCGAACCCCAGTAATACACGTACCCCGCTCGCACAACGTCAATCGCGTGTGAAACTCCCCGCGAACCCCAGTAATACACGTACCCCGCTCGCACCGGGCCAATCGCATGTGAAACTCCCCGCGAACCCCAGTAATACACGTACCCCGCTCGCACAGGCCCAATTGTGTGTGAAACTCCCCGCGAACCCCAGTAATACACGTACCCCGCCCGCAAAGGCCCAATTGCGTGTGAAACTCCCCGCGCACCCCAGTAATACACGTACCCCGCTCGCAAAGGCCCAATCGCGTGTGAAACTCCCCGCGAGCCCCAATCGCGTGTGAAACTCCTCACGAACCCCAGTAATACATGTATCCCGCTCGCACAGGGCCCATCGCGTGTGAAACTCCCCGCGAACCCCAGTAATACACGTACCCAACTCGCACAGGGCCAATCGCGTGTGAAACTCCCCGCGAACCCCAGTAATACAGTACCCCGCTCGCACAGGGCCAATCGCGTTTGAAACTCCCCGCGAACCCCAGTAATACACGTACCCCGCTCGCACAGGGCCAATCGCGTGTGAAACTCCACGCAAACCCCAGTAATACACAGGCCCCGCTCGCACAGGGCCAATCACGTGTGAAACTCCATACAAACCCCAGTAATACACATACCCCGCTCGCACATGGCCAGTCGCATGTGAAACTCCCTGTGAGCCCCAGTAATACACGTACTCCGCTCGCACAGGGCCAATCGCATGTGAAACTCCCCGCGAACCCCAGTAATACACGTGGTCGCTCGCACAGGGCCAATCGCGCGTGAAACTCCCCGCGAACCCCAGTAATACATGTACCCTGCTCGCACAGGGCCAATCAAGTGTGAAACTCCCCGCGAACCCCAGTAATACATGTACCCCGCTCGCACAGGGCCAATGGCGTGTGAAACTCCCCGCGAACCCCAGTAATACACGTACCCCAGCTCGCACAGGGCCAATCGCGTGTGAAACTCCCCGCGAACCCCAGTAATACACGTACCCCGCTCGCACAGGGCCAATCGTGTGTGAAATTCCCTGCGAACCCCAGTAATACATGTACCTCGCTCGCACAGGGCCAATCACGTGTGAAACTCCCCATGAACCCCAGTAACACACGTACCCCGCTCGCACAGGGTCAATCGCATGTGAAACTCCCAGCGAACCCCAGTAATACACATACCCCGCTCGCACAGGGCCAATCGCGTGTGAAACTCCTGCGAACCCCAGTAATACACGTATCCCACTCGCACAGGCCAATCTCGTGTGAAACTCCCCGCGAACCCCAGTAATACACCTACCCAACTCGCACAGGGCAATCGCGTGTGAAACTCCCCGCGAACCCCAGTAATACACGTACCCAACTCGCAAAGGGCCAATCGCGTGTGAAACTCCCCGCGAACCCCAGTGATACACGTCCCCGCTCACAAAGGGCCAATCGCGTGTGAAACTCCCCGCGAACCCCAGTAATACACGTACCCCGCTCGCACAGGGCCAATCGTGTGTGAAACTCCCCACGAACCCCAGTAATACACGTACCCCACTCACACAGGCCCAATCGCGTGTGAAACTCCCCGCGAACCCCAGTAATACACGTACCCCGCTCGCAGAGGGCCAATTGCGTGTGAAACTCCCCGCGATCCCCAGTAATACACGTACCCCGCTCGCACAGGGCCAATCGCGTGTGAAACTCCTCACGAACCCCAGTAATACATGTATCCCGCTCGCACAGGGCCCATCGCGTGTGAAACTCCCTGCGAACCCCAGTAATACACGTAACCCGCTCGCACAGGGCCAATCGCGTGTGAAACTCCGCGCAAACCCCAGTAATACACATACCCCGCTTGCACAGGGCCAATCGCGTGTGAAACTCCACACAAACCCCAGTAATACACGTACCCCGCTCACACATGGCCAGTCGCATGTGAAACTTCCCGTGAACCCCAGTAATACACGTACCCTCTCGCGCAGGGCCAATCGCGTGTGAAACTCCCCGCGAACCCCAGTAATACACGTAGCCGCTCTTACAGGGCCAATCGCGCGTGAAACTCCCCGCGAACCCCAGTAATACACGTACCCTGCTCGCACAGGGCCAATCAAGTGTGAAACTCCCCGCGGGCCCCAGTAATACACGTACCCCGCTCGCACAGGGCCAATCGCGTGTGAAACTCCCCGCGAACCCCAGTAATACACATACCCCGCTCGCACAGGGCCAATCGCGTGTGAAACTCCCCACGAACCCCAGTAATACACTTACCCCGCTCGCACAGGGCCAATCGCGTGTGAAACTCCACACAAACCGCAGTAATACACGTACCCCGCTCGCACAGGGCCAATCGCGTGTGAAACTCCCCACGAAACCCAGTAATACACGTACCCAACTCGCACAGGGCAATCGCGTGTGAAACTCCCCGTGAACCCCAGTAATACACGTACCCAACTCGCACAGGGCCAATCGCGTGTGAAACTCCCCGCGAACCCCAGTGTTACACGTCCCCGCTCACACAGGGCCAATCGCGTGTGAAACTCCCCGCGAACCCCAGTAATACACGTACCCCGCTCACACAGGGCCAATCGTGTGTGAAACTCCCCACGAAACCCAGTAATACACGTACCCCGCTCGCACAGGGCCAATCGCGTGTGAAACTCCCCGCGAATCCCAGTAATAGACGTACCCCGCTCGCACAGGGCCAATCGTGTGTGAAACTCCCCATGAACCCCAGTAACACACGTACCCCGCTCGCACAGGGCCAATCGCGTGTGAAACTCCCCGCGAACCCCAGTAATACACGTACCCCGCTCACACAGGCCCAATCGCGTGTGAAACTCCCCGCGAACCCCAGTAATACACGTACCCCGCTCGCACAGGGCCAATTGCGTGTGAAACTCCCCGCGAACCCCAGTAATACACGTACCCCATTCGCACAGGCCCAATCGCGTGTGAAACTCCCCGCGATCCCCAGTAATACACGTACCCCGCTCGCACAGGGCCAATCGCGTGTGAAACTCCTCACGAACCCCAGTAATACATGTATCCCGCTCGCACAGTGCCCATCGCGTGTGAAACTCCCCGCGAACCCCGTTAATACATGTACCCAACTCGCACAGGGCCAATCGCGTGTGAAACTCCCAGCGAACCCCAGTAATACAGTACCCCGCTCGCACAGGGCCAATCGCGTGTGAAACTCCCCGCGAACCCCAGTAATACACGTACCCCGCTCGCACAGGGCCAATTGCGTGTGAAACTCCCTGGGAACCCCAGTAATACACGTACCCTGCTCGCACAGGGCCAATCGCGTGTGAAACTCCCCGCGAACCCCAGTAATACACGTACCCCACTCGCACAGGCCCAATCGCGTGTGAAACTCCCCGCGAACCCCAGTAATACACGTACCCCGCTCGCACAGGGCCAATTGCGTGTGAAACTCCTCACAAACCCCAGTAATACATGTATCCCGCTCGCACAGGGCCCATCGCGTGTGAAACTCCCCGCGAACCCCAGTAATACACGTACCCAACTCGCACAGGGCCAATCGCGTGTGAAACTCCCTGCGAACCCGAGTAATACACGTACCCCGCTCGCACAGGGCCAATTGCGTGTGAAACTCCCCGCGAACCCCAGTAATACAGTACCCCGCTCGCACAGGGCCAATCGCGTGTGAAACACCCCGCGAACCCCAGTAATACACGTACCCCGCTCGCACAGGGCAAATCGCGTGTGAAACTCCATGCAAACCCCAGTAATACACATACCCCGCTCGCACAGGGTCAATCGCGTGTGAAACTCCACACAAACCTCAGTAATACACGTACCCCGCTCGCACATGGCCAGTCGCATGTGAAACTCCCAGTGAACCCCAGGAATACACGTACCCCGCTCGCACAGGGCCAATCGCGTGTGAAACTCCCCACGAAACCCAGTAATACACGTACCCCGCTCGCACAGGGTCAATTGCGTGTGAAACTCCCCGCGAACCCCAGTAATACACATACCCCGCTCGCACAGGGCCAATCGCGTGTGAAACTCCCGCGAACCCCAGTAATACACGTACCCCGCTCGCACAACGTCAATCGCGTGTGAAACTCCCCGCGAACCCCAGTAATACACGTACCCCGCTCGCACCGGGCCAATCGCATGTGAAACTCCCCGCGAACCCCAGTAATACACGTACCCCGCTCGCACAGGCCCAATCGTGTGTGAAACTCCCCGCGAACCCCAGTAATACACGTACCCCGCCCGCAAAGGGCCAATTGCGTGTGAAACTCCCCGCGCACCCCAGTAATACACGTACCCCGCTCGCACAGGCCCAATCGCGTGTGAAACTCCCCGCGATCCCCAATCGCGTGTGAAACTCCTCACGAACCCCAGTGATACATGTATCCCGCTCGCACAGGGCCCATCGCGTGTGAAACTCCCCGCGAACCCCAGTAATACACGTACCCCGCTCGCACAGGGCCAATCGCGTGTGAAACTCCCCGCGAACCCCAGTAATACAGTACCCCGCTCGCACAGGGCCAATCGCGTGTGAAACTCCCCGCGAACCCCAGTAATACACGTACCCCGCTCGCACAGGGCCAATCGCGTGTGAAACTCCACGCAAACCCCAGTAATACACAGGCCCCGCTCGCACAGGGCCAATCACGTGTGAAACTCCACACAAACCCCAGTAATACACGTACCCCGCTCGCACATGGCCAGTCGCATGTGAAACTCCCTGTGAGCCCCAGTAATACACGTACTCCGCTCGCACAGGGCCAATCGCATGTGAAACTCCCCGCGAACCCCAGTAATACACGTAGTCGCTCGCACAGGGCCAATCGCGCGTGAAACTCCCCGCGAACCCCAGTAATACATGTACCCTGCTCGCACAGGGCCAATCAAGTGTGAAACTCCCCGCGAACCCCAGTAATACATGTACCCCGCTCGCACAGGGCCAATGGCGTGTGAAACTCCCCGCGAACCCCAGTAATACACGTACCCCAGCTCGCACAGGGCCAATCGCGTGTGAAACTCCCCGCGAACCCCAGTAATACACGTACCCCGCTCGCACAGGGCCAATCGTGTGTGAAATTCCCTGCGAACCCCAGTAATACATGTACCTCGCTCGCACAGGGCCAATCACGTGTGAAACTCCCCACGAACCCCAGTAACACACGTACCCCGCTCGCACAGGGTCAATCGCATGTGAAACTCCCCGCGAACCCCAGTAATACACATACCCCGCTCGCACAGGGACAATCGCGTGTGAAACTCCTGCGAACCCCAGTAATACACGTATCCCACTCGCACAGGCCAATCTCGTGTGAAACTCCCCGCGAACCCCAGTAATACACCTACCCAACTCGCACAGGGCAATCGCGTGTGAAACTCCCCGCGAACCCCAGTAATACACGTACCCAACTCGCAAAGGGCCAATCGCGTGTGAAACTCCCCGCGAACCCCAGTGATACACGTCCCCGCTCACAAAGGGCCAATCGCGTGTGAAACTCCCCGCGAACCCCAGTAATACACGTACCCCGCTCGCACAGGGCCAATCGTGTGTGAAACTCCCCACGAAACCCAGTAATACACGTACCCCGCTCGCACAGGGCCAATCGCGTGTGAAATTCCCCGCGAACCCCAGTAATAGACGTACCCCGCTCGCACAGGGCCAATCGTGTGTGAAACTCCCGACGAACCCCAGTAACACACGTACCCCGCTCGCACAGGGCCAATCGCGTGTGAAATTCCCCGCGAACCCCAGTAATACACGTACCCCGCTCACACAGGCCCAATCGCGTGTGAAACTCCCCGCGAACCCCAGTAATACACGTACCCCGCTCGCACAGGGCCAATTGCGTGTGAAACTCCCCGCGATCCCCAGTAATACACGTACCCCGCTCGCACAGGGCCAATCGCGTGTGAAACTCCTCACGAACCCCAGTAATACATGTATCCCGCTCGCACAGGGCCCATCGCGTGTCAAACTCCCCGCGAACCCCAGTAATACATGTACCCAACTCGCACAGGGCCAATTGCGTGTGAAACTCCCCGCAAACCCCAGTAATACAGTACCCCGCTGGCACAGGGCCAATCGCGTGTGAAACTCCCCGCGAACCCCAGTAATACACGTACCCCACTCGCACAGGGCCCATCGCGTGTGAAACTCCCTGCGAACCCCAGTAATACATGTACCCAACTCGCACAGGGCCAATCGCGTGTGAAACTCCCCGCGAACCCCAGTAATACAGTACCCCGCTCGCACAGGGCTAATCGCGTGTGAAACTCCCCGCGAACCCCAGTAATACACGTACCCCGCTCGCACAGGGCCAATCGCGTGTGAAACTAAACGCAAACCCCAGTAATACACATACCCCGCTCGCACAGGGCCAATCGCGTTTGAAACTCCACACAAACCCCAGTAATACACGTACCCCGCTCGCACATGGCTAGTCGCATGTGAAACTCCCCGTGAACCCCAGTAATACACGTACCCCGCTCGCACAGGGTCAATCGCGTGTGAAACTCCCCGCGAACCCCAGTAATACACGTAGCCGCTCGCACAGGGCCATTCGCACGTGAAACTCCCCGCGAACCCCAGTAATACACGTACCCTGCTCGCACAGGGCCAATCAAGTGTGAAACTCCCCGCGAACCCCAGTAATACACGTACCCCGCTCGCACAGGGCCAATCGTGTGTGAAATTCCCTGCGAACCCCAGTAATACACGTACCCCGCTCGCACAGGGCCAATCGCGTGTGAAACTCCCAGCGAACCCCAGTAATACACGTACCCCGCTCGCACAGTGCCAATCGTGTGTGAAACTCCCCACGAACCCCAGTAACACACGTACCCCGCTCGCACAGGGTCAATCGCATGTGAAACTCCCCGTGAACCCCTGTAATACACATACCCCGCTCGCACAGGGCCAATCGCGTGTGAAACTCCTGCGAACCCCAGTAATACACGTATCCCACTCGCACAGGCCAATCGCGTGTGAAACTCCCCGCGAACCCCAATAATACATGTACCCAACTCGCACAGGGCCAATCGCGTGTGAAACTCCCCGCGAACCCCAGTGATACACTCCCCGCTCACACAGGGCCAATCGCGTGTGAAACTCCCCGCGAACCCCAGTAATACACGTACCCCGCTCGCACAGGGCCAATTCGCGTGTGAAACTCCCCGCGAAACCCAGTAATACACGTACCCCGCTCGCACAGGGTCAATCGCGTGTGAAACTCCCCGCGAACCCCAGTAATACACATAACCCGCTCGCACAGGGCCAATCGCGTGTGAAACTCCCGCGAACCCCAGTAATACACGTACCCCGCTCGCACAGGGCCAATTGCGTGTGAAACTCCCTGCGAACCCCAGTAATACACGTACCCCGCTCGCACAGGCCCAATCGCGTGTGAAACTCCCCGCGATCCCTAGTAATACACGTACCCCGCTCGCACAGGGCCAATCGCGTGTGAAACTCCCTGCGAACCCCAGTAATACACGTACCCCGCTCGCACAGGCCCAATCGCGTGTGAAACTCCCCGCGAACCCCAGTAATACACGTACCCCGCTCGCACAGGGCCAATTGCGTGTGAAACTCCTCACGAACCCCAGTAATACATGTATCCCGCTCGCACAGGGCCCATCGCGTGTGAAACTCCACGCGAACTCCAGTAATACACGTACCCAACTCGCACAGGGCCAATCGCGTGTGAAACTCCCTGCGAACCTGAGTAATACACGTACCCCGCTCGCACAGGGCCAATCGCGTGTGAAACTCCCTGCGAACCTCAGTCATACAGTACCCCGCTCGAACAGGGCCAATCGCGTGTGAAACTCCCCGCGAACCCCAGTAATACACGTACCCCACTCGCACAGGGCCAATCGCGTGTGAAACTCCCCGCGAACCCCAGTAACACAGTACCCCGCTCGCACAGGGCCAAGCGCGCGTGAAACTCCCCGTGAACCCCAGTAATACACGTACCCCGCTCGCACAGGGCCAATCGCGTGTGAAACTCCACACAAACCCCAGTAATACACGTACCCCGCTCGCACATGGCCAGTCGCAAGTGAAACTCCCCGTGAACCCCAGTAATACACGTACCCCGCTCGCACAGGGCCAATCGTGTGTGAAACTCCCCACGAAACCCAGTAATACACGTATCCCGCTCGCACAGGGTCAATCGCGTGTGAAACTCCCCGCGAACCCCAGTAATACACATAACCCGCTCGCACAGGGCCAATCGCGTGTGAAACTCCCGCGAACCCCAGTAATACACTTACCCCGCTCGCACAACGCCAATCGCGTGTGAAACTCCCCGCGAACCCCAGTAATACACGTACCCCGCTCGCACAGGGCCAATCGCGTGTGAAACTCCCCGCGAACCCCAGTAATACACGTACCAAACTCGCACAGGCCCAATCGCGTGTGAAACTCCCCGCGAACCCCAGTAATACACGTACCCCGCTCGCACAGGGCCAATTGCGCGTGAAACTTCCCGCGAACCCCAGTAATACACGTACCCCGCTCGCACAGGCCCAATCGCGTGTGAAACTCCCCGCGATCCCCAGTAATACACGTACCCCACTCGCACAGGGCCAATGGCGTGTGAAACTCCTCACGGACCCCAGTAATACATGTGTCCCGCTCGCACAGGGCCCATCGCGTGTGAAACTCCCCGCGAACCCCAGTAATACACGTACCCAACTCGCACAGGGCCAATCGCGTGTGAAACTCCCCGCGAACCCCAGTAATACAGTACCCCGCTCGCACAGGGCCAATCGCGTGTGAAACTCCCCGCGAACCCCAGTAATACACGTACCCCGTTCGCACAGGGCCAATCGCGTGTGAAACTCCACGCAAACCCCAGTAATACACATACCCCGCTCGCACAGGGCCAATCGCGTGTGAAACTCCACACAAACCCCAGTAATACACGTACCCCGCTCGCACATGGCCAGTCGCATGTGAAACTCCCCGTGAACCCCAGTAATACACGTACCCCGCTCGCACAGGGCCAATCGCGTGTGAAACTCCCCGCGAACCCCAGTAATACACGTAGCCGCTCGCACAGGGCCAATCGCGCGTGAAACTCCCCGCGAACCCCAGTAATACACGTACCCTGCTCGCACAGGGCCAATCAAGTGTGAAACTCCCCGCGAACCCCAGTAATACATGTACCCCGCTCGCACAGGGCCAATCGCGTGTGAAACTTCCTGCGAACCCCAGTAATACACGTACCCCGCTCGCACAGGGCCAATCGCGTGTGAAACTCCCTGCGAACCCCAGTAATACACTTACCCCATTCGCACAGGGCCAATCGCGTGTGAAACTCCACACAAACCCCAGTAATACACGTACCCCGCTCGCACAGGGCCAATCGCGTGTGAAACTCCCCACGAAACCCAGTAATACACGTACCCAACTCGCACAGAGCAATCGCGTGTGAAACTCCCCGCGAACCCCAGTAATACACGTACCCAACTCGCACAGGGCCAATCGCGTGTGAAACTCCCTGCAAACCCCAGTGATACACGTCCCCGCTCACACAGGGCCAATCGCGTGTGAAACTCCCCGCGAACCCCAGTAATACACGTACCCCGCTCAGACAGGGCCAATCGTGTGTGAAACTCCCCACGAAACCCAGTAATACACGTACCCCGCTCGCACAGGGCCAATCGCATGTGAAACTCCCCGCGAACCCCAGTAATAGACGTACCCCGCTCGCACAGGGCCAATCGTGTGTGAAACTCCCCACGAACCCCAGTAACACACGTACCCCGCTCGCACAGGGCCAATCGCGTGTGAAACTCCCCGCGAACCCCAGTAATACACGTACCCCGCTCACACAGGCCCAATCGCGTGTGAAACTCCACGCGAACCCCAGTAATACACGTACCCCACTCGCACAGGGCCAATCGCGTGTGGAACTCCCCACGAACCCCAGTAATACACGTACCCCATTCGCACAGGGCCAAGCGCGCGTGAAACTCCCCGTGAACCCCAGTAATACACGTACCCCGCTCGCACAGGGCCAATCGCGTGTGAAACTCCACACAAACCCCAGTAATACACGTACCCCGCTCGCACATGGCCAGTCGCATGTGAAACTCCCCGTGAACCCCAGTAATACACGTACCCCGCTCGCACAGGGCCAATCGTGTGTGAAACTCCCCACGAAACCCAGTAATACACGTATCCCGCTCGCACAGGGTCAATCGCGTGTGAAACTCCCCGCGAACCCCAGTAATACACATAACCCGCTCGCACAGGGCCAATCGCGTGTGAAACTCCCGCGAACCCCAGTAATACACTTACCCCGCTCGCACAACGCCAATCGCGTGTGAAACTCCCCGCGAACCCCAGTAATACACGTACCCCGCTCGCACAGGGCCAATCGCGTGTGAAACTCCCCGCGAACCCCAGTAATACACGTACCAAACTCGCATAGGCCCAATCGCGTGTGAAACTCCCCGCGAACCCCAGTAATACACGTACCCCGCTCGCACAGGGCCAATTGCGTGTGAAACTTCCCGCGAACCCCAGTAATACACGTACCCCGCTCGCACAGGCCCAATCGCGTGTGAAACTCCCCGCGATCCCCAGTAATACACGTACCCCACTCGCACAGGGCCAATCGCGTGTGAAACTCCTCACGGACCCCAGTAATACATGTACCCCGCTCGCACAGGGCCCATCGCGTGTGAAACTCCCCGCGAACCCCAGTAATACACGTACCCAACTCGCACAGGGCCAATCGCGTGTGAAACTCCCCGCGAACCCCAGTAATACAGTACCCCGCTCGCACAGGGCCAATCGCGTGTGAAACTCCCCGCGAACCCCAGTAATACACGTACCCCGTTCGCACAGGGCCAATCGCGTGTGAAACTCCACGCAAACCCCAGTAATACACATACCCCGCTCGCACAGGGCCAATCGCGTGTGAAACTCCACACAAACCCCAGTAATACACGTACCCCGCTCGCACATGGCCAGTCGCATGTGAAACTCCCCGTGAACCCCAGTAATACACGTACCCCGCTCGCACAGGGCCAATCGCGTGTGAAACTCCCCGCGAACCCCAGTAATACACGTAGCCGCTCGCACAGGGCCAATCGCGCGTGAAACTCCCCGCGAACCCCAGTAATACACGTACCCTGCTCGCACAGGGCCAATCAAGTGTGAAACTCCCCGCGAACCCCAGTAATACATGTACCCCGCTCGCACAGGGCCAATCGCGTGTGAAACTTCCTGCGAACCCCAGTAATACACGTACCCCGCTCGCACAGGGCCAATCGCGTGTGAAACTCCCTGCGAACCCCAGTAATACACTTACCCCATTCGCACAGGGCCAATCGCGTGTGAAACTCCACACAAACCCCAGTAATACACGTACCCCGCTCGCACAGGGCCAATCGCGTGTGAAACTCCCCACGAAACCCAGTAATACACGTACCCAACTCGCACAGAGCAATCGCGTGTGAAACTCCCCGCGAACCCCAGTAATACACGTACCCAACTCGCACAGGGCCAATCGCGTGTGAAACTCCCTGCAAACCCCAGTGATACACGTCCCCGCTCACACAGGGCCAATCGCGTGTGAAACTCCCCGCGAACCCCAGTAATACACGTACCCCGCTCAGACAGGGCCAATCGTGTGTGAAACTCCCCGCGAAACCCAGTAATACACGTACCCCGCTCGCACAGGGCCAATCGCATGTGAAACTCCCCGCGAACCCCAGTAATAGACGTACCCCGCTCGCACAGGGCCAATCGTGTGTGAAACTCCCCACGAACCCCAGTAACACACGTACCCCGCTCGCACAGGGCCAATCGCGTGTGAAACTCCCCGCGAACCCCAGTAATACACGTACCCCGCTCACACAGGCCCAATCGCGTGTGAAACTCCACGCGAACCCCAGTAATACACGTACCCCGCTCGCACAGGGCCAATTGCGTGTGGAACTCCCCACGAACCCCAGTAATACACGTACCCCATTCGCACAGGCCCAATCGCGTGTGAAACTCCCCGCGAACCCCAGTAATACACATAACCCGCTCGCACAGGGCCAATCGCGTGTGAAACTCCCGCGAACCCCAGTAATACACTTACCCCGCTCGCACAACGCCAATCGCGTGTGAAACTCCCCGCGAACCCCAGTAATACACGTACCCCGCTCGCACAGGGCCAATCGCGTGTGAAACTCCCCGCGAACCCCAGTAATACACGTACCAAACTCGCACAGGCCCAATCGCGTGTGAAACTCCCCGCGAACCCCAGTAATACACGTACCCCGCTCGCACAGGGCCAATTGTGTGTGAAACTTCCCGCGAACCCCAGTAATACACGTACCCCGCTCGCACAGGCCCAATCGCGTGTGAAACTCCCCGCGATCCCCAGTAATACACGTACCCCACTTGCACAGGGCCAATCGCGTGTGAAACTCCTCACGGACCCCAGTAATACATGTATCCCGCTCGCACAGGGCCCATCGCGTGTGAAACTCCCCGCGAACCCCAGTAATACACGTACCCAACTCGCACAGGGCCAATCACGTGTGAAACTCCCCGCGAACCCCAGTAATACAGTACCCCGCTCGCACAGGGCCAATCGCGTGTGAAACTCCCCGCGAACCCCAGTAATACACGTACCCCGTTCGCACAGGGCCAATCGCGTGTGAAACTCCACGCAAACCCCAGTAATACACATACCCCGCTCGCACTGGGCCAATCGCGTGTGAAACTCCACACAAACCCCAGTAATACACGTACCCCGCTCGCACATGGCCAGTCGCATGTGAAACTCCCCGTGAACCCCAGTAATACACGTGCCCCGCTCGCACAGGGCCAATCAAGTGTGAAACTCCCCGCGAACCCCAGTAATACATGTACCCCGCTCGCACAGGGCCAATCGCGTGTGAAACTTCCTGCGAACTCCAGTAATACACGTACCCCGCTCGCACAGGGCCAATCGCGTGTCAAACTCCCTGCGAACCCCAGTAATACACTTACCCCACTCGCACAGGGCCAATCGCGTGTGAAACTCCACACAAACCCCAGTAATACACGTACCCCGCTCGCACAGGGCCAATCGCGTGTGAAACTCCCCACGAAACCCAGTAATACACGTACCCAACTCGCACAGAGCAATCGCGTGTGAAACTCCCCGCGAACCCCAGTAATACACGTACCCAACTCGCACAGGGCCAATCGCGTGTGAAACTCCCCGCAAACCCCAGTGATACACGTCCCCGCTCACACAGGCCCAATCGCGTGTGAAACTCCCTGCGAACCCCAGTAATACACGTACCCCGCTCAGACAGGGCCAATCGTGTGTGAAACTCCCCACGAAACCCAGTAATACACGTACCCCGCTCGCACAGGGCCAATCGCATGTGAAACTCCCCGCAAACCCCAGTAATAGACGTACCCCGCTCGCACAGGGCCAATCGTGTGTGAAACTCCCCACGAACCCCAGTAACACACGTACCCCGCTCGCACAGGGCCAATCGCGTGTGAAACTCCCCGCGAACCCCAGTAATACACGTACCCCGCTCACACAGGCCCAATCGCGTGTGAAACTCCACGCGAACCCCAGTATTACACGTACCCCGCTCGCACAGGGCCAATTGCGTGTGGAACTCCCCGCGAACCCCAGTAATACACGTACCCCATTCGCACAGGCCCAATCGCGTGTGAAACTCCCCGCGATCCCCAGTAATACACGTACCCTGCTCGCACAGGGCCAATCGTGTGTGAAACTCCTCACGAACCCCAGTAACACACGTAGCCGCTCGCACAGGGCCAATCGCGCGTGAAACTCCCCGCGAACCCCAGTAATACATGTACCCTGCTCGCACAGGGCCAATCAAGTGTGACACTCCCCGCGAACTGCAGTAATACACGTACCCCGCTCGCACAGGGCCAATCGTGTGTGAAATTCCCTGCGAGCCCCAGTAATACACGTACCCCGCTCGCACAGGGCCAATCGCGTGTGAAACTCCCAGCGAACCCCAGTAATACACGTACCCCGCTCGCACAGTGCCAATCGTGTGTGAAACTCCCCACGAACCCCAGTAATACACGTACCCCGCTCGCACAGGGCCAATCGCGTGTGAAACTCCCCACGAAACCCAGTAATACACGTACCCAACTCGCACAGAGCAATCGCGTGTGAAACTCCCCGCGAACCCCAGTAATACACGTACCCAACTCGCACAGGGCCAATCGCGTGTGAAACTCCCCGCAAACCCCAGTGATACACGTCCCCGCTCACACAGGGCCAATCGCGTGTGAAACTCCCCGCGAACCCCAGTAATACACGTACCCCGCTCAGACAGGGCCAATCGTGTGTGAAACTCCCCACGAAACCCAGTAATACACGTACCCCGCTCGCACAGGGCCAATCGCATGTGAAACTCCCCGCGAACCCCAGTAATAGACGTACCCCGCTCGCACAGGGCCAATCGTGTGTGAAACTCCCCACGAACCCCAGTAACACACGTACCCCGCTCGCACAGGGCCAATCGCGTGTGAAACTCCCCGCGAACCCCAGTAATACACGTACCACGCTCACACAGGCCCAATCGCGTGTGAAACTCCACGCGAACCCCAGTATTACACGTACCCCGCTCGCACAGGGCCAATTGCGTGTGGAACTCCCCGCGAACCCCAGTAATACACGTACCCCATTCGCACAGGCCCAATCGCGTGTGAAACTCCCCGCGATCCCCAGTAATACACATACCCCGCTCGCACAGGGCCAATCGCGTGTGAAACTCCACACAAACCCCAGTAATACACGTACCCCGCTCGCACATGGCCAGTCGCATGTGAAACTCCCCGTGAGCCCCAGTAATACACGTACCCCGCTCGCACAGGGCCAATCGCGTGTGAAACTCCCCGCGAACCCCAGTAATACACGTAGCCGCTCGCACAGGGCCAATCGCGCGTGAAAATCCCCGCGAACCCCAGTAATACACGTACCCCGCTCGCACAGGGCCAATCGCGTGTGAAACTCCCCGCGAACGCCAGTAATACACGTACCCCGCTCGCACAGGGCCAATCGCGTGTGAAACTCACCGCGAACCCCAGTAATACACGTACCCCGCTCGCACAGGGCCAATCGTGTGTGAAATTCCCTGCGAACCCCAGTAATACACGTACCCCGCTCGCACAGGGCCAATCACGTGTGAAACTCCCCGCGAACCCCAGTAATACACGTACCCAACTCGCACAGGGCCAATCGCGTGTGAAACTCCCCGCGAACCCCAGTGATACACGTACCCCGCTCGCACAGGGCCAATCGCGCGTGAAAATCCCCGCGAACCCCAGTAATACATGTACCCCGCTCGCACAGGGCCAATCGTGTGTGAAACTCCCCACGAACCCCAGTAACACACGTACCCCGCTCGCACAGGGTCAATCGCATGTGAAACTCCCTGCGAACCCCAGTAATACACATACCCCGCTCGCACAGGGCCAATCGCGTGTGAAACTCCTGCGAACCCCATTAATACTTGTATCCCACTCGCACAGACCAATCACGTGTGAAACTCCCCGCGAACCCCAGTAATACACATACCCAACTCGCACAGGGCCAATCGCGTGTGAAACTCCCCGCGAACCCCAGTGATACACGTACCCTGCTCGCACAGGGCCAATCACGTGTGAAACTCCCCGTGAACCCCAGTAATACACGTAACCCGCTCGCACAGGGCCAATCGTGTGTGAAACTCCCCACGAACCCCAGTAACACACGTACCCCGCTCGCACAGGGTCAATCGCATGTGAAACTCCCCGCGAACCCCAGTAATACACATACCCCGCTCGCACAGGGCCAATCGCGTGTGAAACTCCTGCGAACCCCATTAATACTTGTATCCCACTCGCACAGGCCAATCGCGTGTGAAACTCCCCACGAACCCCAGTAATACACATACCCAACTCGCACAGGGCCAATCGCGTGTGAAACTCCCCGCGAACCCCAGTGATACACGTACCCCGCTCGCACAGGGCCAATCGTGCGTGAAACTCCCCACGAACCCCAGTAACACACGTACCCCACTCGCTCAGGGTCAATCGCATGTGAAACTCCCCGCGAACCCCACTAATACACGTACCCCGCTCGCACATGACCAGTCGCATGTGAAACTCCCCGTGAGCCCCAGTAATACACGTACCCCGCTCGCACAGGGCCAATCGCGTGTGAAACTCCCCGCGAACCCCAGTAATACACGTAGCCGCTCGCACAGGGCCAATCGCGCGTGAAAATCCCCGCGAACCCCAGTAATACACGTACCCCGCTCGTACAGGGCCAATCGCGTGTGAAACTCCCCGCGAACGCCAGTAATACACGTACCCCGCTCGCACAGGGCCAATCGTGTGTGAAACTCACCGCGAACCCCAGTAATACACGTACCCCGCTCGCACAGGGCCAATCGTGTGTGAAATTCCCTGCGAACCCCAGTAATACACGTACCCCGCTCGCACAGGGCCAATCACGTGTGAAACTCCCCGCAAACCCCAGTAATACACGTACCCAACTCGCACAGGGCCAATCGCGTGTGAAACTCCCTGCGAACCCCAGTGATACACGTACCCCGCTCGCACAGGGCCAATCGCCCGTGAAAATCCCCACGAACCCCAGTAATACATGTACCCCGCTCGCACAGGGCCAATCGTGTGTGAGACTCCCCACGAACCCCAGTAACACACGTACCCCGCTCGCACAGGGTCAATCGCATGTGAAACTCCCTGCGAACCCCAGTAATACACATACCCCGCTCGCACAGGGCCAATCGCGTGTGAAACTCCTGCGAACCCCATTAATACTCGTATCCCACTCGCACAGACCAATCACGTGTGAAACTCCCCGCGAACCCCAGTAATACACATACCCAACTCGCACAGGGCCAATCGCGTTTGAAACTCCCCGTGAACCCCAGTAATACACGTAACCCGCTCGCACAGGGCCAATCGTGTGTGAAACTCCCCACGAACCCCAGTAACACACGTACCCCGCTCGCACAGGGTCAATCGCATGTGAAACTCCCCGCGAACCCCAGTAATACACATACCCCGCTCGCACAGGGCCAATCGCGTGTGAAACTCCTGCGAACCCCATTAATACTTGTATCCCACTCGCACAGGCCAATCGCGTGTGAAACTCCCCACGAACCCCAGTAATACACATACCCAACTCGCACAGGGCCAATCGCGTGTGAAACTCCCCGCGAACCCCAGTGATACACGTACCCCGCTCGCACAGGGCCAATCGTGCGTGAAACTCCCCACGAACCCCAGTAACACACGTACCCCACTCGCTCAGGGTCAATCGCATGTGAAACTCCCCGCGAACCCCACTAATACACGTACCCCGCTCGCACATGGCCAGTCGCATGTGAAACTCCCCGTGAGCCCCAGTAATACACGTACTCCGCTCGCACAGGGCCAATCGCGTGTGAAACTCCCCGCGAACCCCAGTAATACACGTAGCCGCTCGCACAGGGCCAATCGCGCATGAAAATCCCCGCGAACCCCAGTAATACACGTACCCCGCTCGCACAGGGCCAATCGCGTGTGAAACTCCCCACGAACGCCAGTAATACACGTACCCCGCTCGCACAGGGCCAATCGTGTGTGAAACTCACCGCGAACCCCAGTAATACACGTACCCCGCTCGCACAGGGCCAATCGTGTGTGAAATTCCCTGCGAACCCCAGTAATACACGTACCCCGCTCGCACAGGGCCAATCACGTGTGAAACTCCCCGCAAACCCCAGTAATACACGTACCCAACTCGCACAGGGCCAATCGCGTGTGAAACTCCCTGCGAACCCCAGTGATACACGTACCCCGCTCGCACAGGGCCAATCGCCCGTGAAAATCCCCACGAACCCCAGTAATACATGTACCCCGCTCGCACAGGGCCAATCGTGTGTGAAACTCCCCACGAACCCCAGTAACAGACGTACCCCGCTCGCACAGGGTCAATCGCATGTGAAACTCCCTGCGAACCCCAGTAATACACATACCCCGCTCGCACAGGGCCAATCGCGTGTGAAACTCCTGCGAACCCCATTAATACTCGTATCCCACTCGCACAGACCAATCACGTGTGAAACTCCCCGCGAACCCCAGTGATACACGTACCCCGCTCGCACAGGGCCAATCGCGCGTGAAAATCCCCGCGAACCCCAGTAATACATGTACCCCGCTCGCACAGGGCCAATCGTGTGTGAAACTCCCCACGAACCCCAGTAACACACGTACCCCGCTCGCACAGGGTCAATCGCATGTGAAACTCCCTGCGAACCCCAGTAATACACATACCCCGCTCGCACAGGGCCAATCGCGTGTGAAATTCCTGCGAACCCCATTAATACTCGTATCCCACTCGCACAGACCAATCACGTGTGAAACTCCCCGCGAACCCCAGTAATACACATACCCAACTCGCACAGGGCCAATCGCGTGTGAAACTCCCCGCGAACCCCAGTGATACACGTACCCCGCTCGCACAGGGCCAATCACGTGTGAAACTCCCCGTGAACCCCAGTAATACACGTAACCCGCTCGCACAGGGCCAATCGTGTGTGAAACTCCCCACGAACCCCAGTAACACACGTACCCCGCTCGCACAGGGTCAATCGCATGTGAAACTCCCCGCGAACCCCAGTAATACACATACCCCGCTCGCACAGGGCCAATCGCGTGTGAAACTCCTGCGAACCCCATTAATACTTGTATCCCACTCGCACAGGCCAATCGCGTGTGAAACTCCCCACGAACCCCAGTAATACACATACCCAACTCGCACAGGGCCAATCGCGTGTGAAACTCCCCGCGAACCCCAGTGATACACGTACCCCGCTCGCACAGGGCCAATCGTGCGTGAAACTCCTGCGAACCCCAGTAATGCTTGTATCCCACTCGCACAGGCCAATCGCGTGTGAAACTCCCCACGAACCCCAGTAATACACATACCCAACTCGCACAGGGCCAATCGCGTGTGAAACTCCCCGCGAACCCCAGTGATACACGTACCCCGCTCGCACAGGGCCAATCGTGCGTGAAACTCCCCACGAACCCCAGTAACACACGTACCCCACTCGCTCAGGGTCAATCGCATGTGAAACTCCCCGCGAACCCCACTAATACACGTACCCCGCTCGCACATGGCCAGTCGCATGTGAAACTCCCCGTGAGCCCCAGTAATACACGTACCCCGCTCGCACAGGGCCAATCGCGTGTGAAACTCCCCGCGAACCCCAGTAATACACGTAGCCGCTCGCACAGGGCCAATCGCGCGTGAAAATCCCCGCGAACCCCAGTAATACACGTACCCCGCTCGCACAGGGCCAATCGCGTGTGAAACTCCCCGCGAACGCCAGTAATACACGTACCCCGCTCGCACAGGGCCAATCGTGTGTGAAACTCACCGCGAACCCCAGTAATACACGTACCCCGCTCGCACAGGGCCAATCGTGTGTGAAATTCCCTGCGAACCCCAGTAATACACGTACCCCGCTCGCACAGGGCCAATCACGTGTGAAACTCCCCGCAAACCCCAGTAATACACGTACCCAACTCGCACAGGGCCAATCGCGTGTGAAACTCCCTGCGAACCCCAGTGATACACGTACCCCGCTCGCACAGGGCCAATCGCCCGTGAAAATCCCCACGAACCCCAGTAATACATGTACCCCGCTCGCACAGGGCCAATCGTGTGTGAAACTCCCCACGAACCCCAGTAACACACGTACCCCGCTCGCACAGGGTCAATCGCATGTGAAACTCCCTGCGAACCCCAGTAATACACATACCCCGCTCGCACAGGGCCAATCGCGTGTGAAACTCCTGCGAACCCCATTAATACTCGTATCCCACTCGCACAGACCAATCACGTGTGAAACTCCCCGCGAACCCCAGTGATACACGTACCCCGCTCGCACAGGGCCAATCGTGTGTGAAACTCCCCACGAACCCCAGTAACACACGTACCCCGCTCGCACAGGGTCAATCGCATGTGAAACTCCCCGCGAACCCCAGTAATACACATACCCCGCTCGCACAGGGCCAATCGCGTGTGAAACTCCTGCGAACCCCATTAATACTCGTATCCCACTCGCACAGGCCAATCGCGTGTGAAACTCCCCACGAACCCCAGTAATACACATATCCAACTCGCACAGGGCCGATCGCGTGTGAAACTCCCCGCGAACCCCAGTGATACACGTACCCCGCTCGCACAGGGCCAATCGCGTGTGAAACTCCCCGTGAACCCCAGTAATACACGTACCCCGCTCGCACAAGCCAATCGTGTGTGAAACTCCCCACGAACCCCAGTAACACACGTACCCCGCTCGCACAGGGTCAATCGCATGTGAAACTCCCCGCGAACCCCAGTAATACACATACCCCGCTCGCACAGGGCCAATCGCGTGTGAAACTCCTGCGAACCCCATTAATACTCGCACAGGCCAATCGCGTGTGAAACTCCCCACAACCCCCAGTAATACACATACCCAACTCGCACAGGGCCAATCGTGTGTGAAACTCCCCACGAACCCCAGTAACACATGTACGACGCTCGCACAGGGCCAATCGCGTGTGAAACTCCCCGCGAACCCCAGTAATACACGTACCCCGCTCACACAGGCCCAATCGCGTGTGAAACTCTCAGCGAACCTCAGTAATACACGTACCCTGCTCGCACAGGGCCAATTGCGTGTGAAACTCCGCGCGAACCCCAGTAATACACGTACCCCGCTCGCACAGGCCCAATCGCGTGTGAAACTCCCCGCGATCCCCAGTAATACACGTACCCCGCTCGCACAGGGCCAATCGCGTGTGAAACTCCCCGCGAACCCCAGTAATACATGTACCCCGCTCGCACAGGGCCAATCGTGTGTGAAACTCCCCGCGAACCCCAGTAATACATGTACCCCGCTCGCACAGGGCCAATCGTGTGTGAAACTCCCCACGAACCCCAGTAACACACGTACCCCGCTCGCACAGGGTCAATCGCATGTGAAACTCCCTGCGAACCCCAGTAATACACATACCCCGCTCGCACAGGGTCAATCGCATGTGAAACTCCCTGCGAACCCCAGTAATACACATACCCCGCTCGCACAGGGCCAATCGCGTGTGAAACTCCTGCGAACCCCATTAATACTCGTATCCCACTCGCACAGACCAATCACGTGTGAAACTCCCCGCGAACCCCAGTAATACACATACCCAACTCGCACAGGGCCAATCGCGTGTGAAACTCCCCGCGAACCCCAGTGATACATGTACCCCGCTCGCACAGGGCCAATCGCGTGTGAAACTCCCCGTGAACCCCAGTAATACACGTACCCCGCTCGCACATGGCCAATCGTGTGTGAAACTCCCCACGAACCCCAGTAACACACGTACCCCGCTCGCACAGGGTCAATCGCGTGTGAAACTCCCCGCGAACCCCGGTAATACACATAACCCGCTCGCACAGGTCCAATCGCGTGTGAAACTCCCGCGAACCCCAGTAATACACGTACCCCGCTCGGACAACGCCAATCGCATGTGAAACTCCTTCCGAACCCCAGTAATACACGTACCCCGCTCGCACAGGGCCAATCGGGTGTGAAACTCCCCGCGAACCCCAGTAATACACGTACCCCGCTCGCACAGGCCCAATCGCGTGTGAAACTCCCCGCGAACCCCAGTAATACACGTACCCCGCTCGCACAGGGCCAATTGCGTGTGAAACTCCCCGCAAACCCCAGTAATACACGTACCCCGCTCGGACAGGCCCAATCGCGTGTGAAACTCCCCTCGATCCCCAGTAATACACGTACCCCGCTCGCACAGGGCCAATCGTGTGTGAAACTCCACACGAACCCCAGTAATACATGTATCCCGCTCGCACAGGGCCCATCACGTGTGAAACTCCCCGCGAACCCCAGTAATACACGTATCCAACTCGCACAGGGCCAACCGCGTGTGAAACTCCTCGCGAACCCCAGTAATACAGTACCCCACTCGCACAGGGCCAATCGCGTGTGAAACTCCCTGCGAACCCCAGTAATACACGTACCCCGCTCGCACAGGGCCAATCGCGTGTGAAACTCCACGCAAACCCCAGTAATACACATACCTCGCTCGCACAGGGCCAATCGCGTGTGAAACTCCACACAAACCCCAGTAATACACGTACCCCGCTCGCACATGGCCAGTCGCATGTGAAACTCCCCGTGAGCCCCAGTAATACACGTACCCCGCTCGCACAGGGCCAATCGGGTGTGAAACTCCCCGCGAACCCCAGTAATACACGTAGCCGCTCGCACAGGGCCAATCGCGCGTGAAAATCCCCGCGAACCCCAGTAATACACGTACCCCGCTCGCACAGGGCCAATCGCGTGTGAAACTCCCCGCGAACGCCAGTAATACACGTACCCCGCTCGCACAGGGCCAATCGCGTGTGAAACTCACCGCGAACCCCAGTAATACACGTACCCCGCTCGCACAGGGCCAATCGTGTGTGAAATTCCCTGCGAACCCCAGTAATACACGTACCCCGCTCGCACAGGGCCAATCACGTGTGAAACTCCCCGCGAACCCCAGTAATACACGTACCCAACTCGCACAGGGCCAATCGCGTGTGAAACTCCCCGCGAACCCCAGTGATACACGTACCCCGCTCGCACAGGGCCAATCGCGCGTGAAAATCCCCGCGAACCCCAGTAATACATGTACCCCGCTCGCACAGGGCCAATCGTGTGTGAAACTCCCCACGAACCCCAGTAACACACGTACCCCGCTCGCACAGGGTCAATCGCATGTGAAACTCCCTGCGAACCCCAGTAATACACATACCCCGCTCGCACAGGGCCAATCGCGTGTGAAACTCCTGCGAACCCCATTAATACTCGTATCCCACTCGCACAGACCAATCACGTGTGAAACTCCCCGCGAACCCCAGTAATACACATACCCAACTCGCACAGGGCCAATCGCGTGTGAAACTCCCCGCGAACCCCAGTGATACACGTACCCCGCTCGCACAGGGCCAATCACGTGTGAAACTCCCCGTGAACCCCAGTAATACACGTAACCCGCTCGCACAGGGCCAATCGTGTGTGAAACTCCCCACGAACCCCAGTAACACACGTACCCCGCTCGCACAGGGTCAATCGCATGTGAAACTCCCCGCGAACCCCAGTAATACACATACCCCGCTCGCACAGGGCCAATCGCGTGTGAAACTCCTGCGAACCCCATTAATACTTGTATCCCACTCGCACAGGCCAATCGCGTGTGAAACTCCCCACGAACCCCAGTAATACACATACCCAACTCGCACAGGGCCAATCGCGTGTGAAACTCCCCGCGAACCCCAGTGATACACGTACCCCGCTCGCACAGGGCCAATCGTGCGTGAAACTCCCCACGAACCCCAGTAACACACGTACCCCACTCGCTCAGGGTCAATCGCATGTGAAACTCCCCGGGAACCCCACTAATACACGTACCCCGCTCGCACATGGCCAGTCGCATGTGAAACTCCCCGTGAGCCCCAGTAATACACGTACCCCGCTCGCACAGGGCCAATCGCGTGTGAAACTCCCCGCGAACCCCAGTAATACACGTAGCCGCTCGCACAGGGCCAATCGCGCGTGAAAATCCCAGCGAACCCCAGTAATACACGTACCCCGCTCGCACAGGGCCAATCGCGTGTGAAACTCCCCGCGAACGCCAGTAATACACGTACCCCGCTCGCACAGGGCCAATCGTGTGTGAAACTCACCGCGAACCCCAGTAATACACGTACCCCGCTCGCACAGGGCCAATCGTGTGTGAAATTCCCTGCGAACCCCAGTAATACACGTACCCCGCTCGCACAGGGCCAATCACGTGTGAAACTCCCCGCAAACCCCAGTAATACACGTACCCAACTCGCACAGGGCCAATCGCGTGTGAAACTCCCTGCGAACCCCAGTGATACACGTACCCCGCTCGCACAGGGCCAATCGCCCGTGAAAATCCCCACGAACCCCAGTAATACATGTACCCCGCTCGCACAGGGCCAATCGTGTGTGAAACTCCCCACGAACCCCAGTAACACACGTACCCCGCTCGCACAGGGTCAATCGCATGTGAAACTCCCTGCGAACCCCAGTAATACACATACCCCGCTCGCACAGGGCCAATCGCGTGTGAAACTCCTGCGAACCCCATTAATACTCGTATCCCACTCGCACAGACCAATCACGTGTGAAACTCCCCGCGAACCCCAGTGATACACGTACCCCGCTCGCACAGGGCCAATCGCGTGTGAAACTCCCCGTGAACCCCAGTAATACACGTACCCCGCTCGCACAGGGCCAATCGTGTGTGAAACTCACCACGAACCCCAGTAACACACGTACCCCGCTCGCACAGGGTCAATCGCATGTGAAACTCCCCGCGAACCCCAGTAATACACATACCCCGCTCGCACAGGGCCAATCGCGTGTGAAACTCCTGCGAACCCGATTAATACTCGTATCCCACTCGCACAGGCCAATCGCGTGTGAAACTCCCCACGAACCCCAGTAATACACATATCCAACTCGCACAGGGCCAATCGCGTGTGAAACTCCCCGCGAACCCCAGTGATACACGTACCCCGCTCGCACAGGGCCAATCGCGTGTGAAACTCCCCGTGAACCCCAGTAATACACGTACCCCGCTCGCACAAGCCAATCGTGTGTGAAACTCCCCACGAACCCCAGTAACACACGTACCCCGCTCGCACAGGGTCAATCGCATGTGAAACTCCCCGCGAACCCCAGTAATACACATACCCCGCTCGCACAGGGCCAATCGCGTGTGAAACTCCTGCGAACCCCATTAATACTCGCACAGGCCAATCGCGTGTGAAACTCCCCACAACCCCCAGTAATACACATACCCAACTCGCACAGGGCCAATCGTGTGTGAAACTCCCCACGAACCCCAGTAACACATGTACGACGCTCGCACAGGGCCAATCGCGTGTGAAACTCCCCGCGAACCCCAGTAATACACGTACCCCGCTCACACAGGCCCAATCGCGTGTGAAACTCTCAGCGAACCTCAGTAATACACGTACCCTGCTCGCACAGGGCCAATTGCGTGTGAAACTCCGCGCGAACCCCAGTAATACACGTACCCCGCTCGCACAGGCCCAATCGCGTGTGAAACTCCCCGCGATCCCCAGTAATACACGTAACCCGCTCGCACAGGGCCAATCGCGTGTGAAACTCCCCGCGAACCCCAGTAATACATGTACCCCGCTCGCACAGGGCCAATCGTGTGTGAAACTCCCCGCGAACCCCAGTAATACATGTACCCCGCTCGCACAGGGCCAATCGTGTGTGAAACTCCCCACGAACCCCAGTAACACACGTACCCCGCTCGCACAGGGTCAATCGCATGTGAAACTCCCTGCGAACCCCAGTAATACACATACCCCGCTCGCACAGGGTCAATCGCATGTGAAACTCCCTGCGAACCCCAGTAATACACATACCCCGCTCGCACAGGGCCAATCGCGTGTGAAACTCCTGCGAACCCCATTAATACTCGTATCCCACTCGCACAGACCAATCACGTGTGAAACTCCCCGCGAACCCCAGTAATACACATACCCAACTCGCACAGGGCCAATCGCGTGTGAAACTCCCCGCGAACCCCAGTGATACATGTACCCCGCTCGCACAGGGCCAATCGCGTGTGAAACTCCCCGTGAACCCCAGTAATACACGTACCCCGCTCGCACATGGCCAATCGTGTGTGAAACTCCCCACGAACCCCAGTAACACACGTACCCCGCTCGCACAGGGTCAATCGCATGTGAAACTCCCCGTGAACCCCAGTAATACACATACCCCGCTCGCACAGGGCCAATCGCGTGTGAAACTCCTGCGAACCCCATTAATACTCGTATCCCACTCGCACAGGCCAATCGCGTGTGAAACTCTCCACGAACCCCAGTAATACACATACCCAACTCGCACAGGGCCAATCGTGTGTGAAACTCCCCACGAACCCCAGTAACACATGTACGACGCTCGCACAGGGCCAATCGCGTGTGAAACTCCCCGCGAACCCCAGTAATACACGTACCCCGCTCACACAGGCCCAATCGCGTGTGAAACTCTCCGCGAACCTCAGTAATACACGTACCCTGCTCGCACAGGGCCAATTGCGTGTGAAACTCCCCGCGAACCCCAGTAATACACGTACCCCGCTCACACAGGCCCAATCGCGTGTGAAACTCCCCGCGATCCCCAGTAATACACGTACCCCGCTCGCACAGGGCCAATCGCGTGTGAAACTCCCCGTGAACCCCAGTAATACATGTACCCCGCTCGCACAGGGCCAATCGTGTGTGAAACTCCCCACGAACCCCAGTAACACACGTACCCCGCTCGCACAGGGTCAATCGCATGTGAAACTCCCTGCGAACCCCAGTAATACACATACCCCGCTCGCACAGGGCCAATCGCGTGTGAAACTCCTGCGAACCCCATTAATACTCGTATCCCACTCGCAGAGACCAATCGCGTGTGAAACTCCCCGCGAACCCCAGTAATACACATACCCAACTCGCACAGGGCCAATCGCGTGTGAAACTCCCCGCGAACCACAGTGATACACGTACCCCGCTCGCACAGGGCCAATCGCGTGTGAAACTCCCCGTGAACCCCAGTAATACACGTACCCCGCTCGCACAGGGCCAATCGTGTGTGAAACTCCCCATGAACCCCAGTAACACACGTACCCCGCTCGCACAGGGTCAATCGCATGTGAAACTCCCCGCGAACCCCAGTAATACACATACCCCGCTCGCACAGGGCCAATCGCGTGTGAAACTCCTGCGAACCCCATTAATACTCGTATCCCACTCGCACAGGCCAATCGCGTGTGAAACTCCCCACGAACCCCAGTAATACACATAACCAACTCGCACAGGGCCAATCGCGTGTCAAACTCCCCGCGAACCCCAGTAATACACATACCCCGCTCGCACAGGGCCAATCGCGTGTGAAACTCCTGCGAACCCCATTAATACTCGTATCCCACTCGCACAGGCCAATCGCGTGTGAAACTCTCCACGAACCCCAGCAATACACATACCCAACTCACACAGGGCCAATCGTGTGTGAAACTCCCCACGAACCCCAGTAACACATGTACGACGCTCGCACAGGGCCAATCGCGTGTGAAACTCCCCGCGAACCCCAGTAATACACGTACCCCGCTCACACAGGCCCAATCGCGTGTGAAACTCTCCGCGAACCTCAGTAATACACGTACCCTGCTCGCACAGGGCCAATTGCGTGTGAAACTCCCCGCGAACCCCAGTAATACACGTACCCCGCTCGCACAGGCCCAATCGCGTGTGAAACTCCCCGCGATCCCCAGTAATACACGTACCCCGCTCGCACAGGGCCAATCGCGTGTGAAACTCCCCGCGAACCCCAGTAATACATGTACCCCGCTCGCACAGGGCCAATCGTGTGTGAAACTCCCCACGAACCCCAGTAACACACGTACCCCGCTCGCACAGGGTCAATCGCATGTGAAACTCCCTGCGAACCCCAGTAATACACATACCCCGCTCGCACAGGGCCAATCGCGTGTGAAACTCCTGCGAACCCCATTAATACTCGTATCCCACTCGCACAGACCAATCGCGTGTGAAACTCCCCGCGAACCACAGTGATACACGTACCCCGCTCGCACAGGGCCAATCGCGTGTGAAACTCCCCGTGAACCCCAGTAATACACGTACCCCGCTCGCACAGGGCCAATCGTGTGTGAAACTCCCCATGAACCCCAGTAACACACGTACCCCGCTCGCACAGGGTCAATCGCATGTGAAACTCCCCGCGAACCCCAGTAATACACATACCCCGCTCGCACAGGGCCAATCGCGTGTGAAACTCCTGCGAACCCCATTAATACTCGTATCCCACTCGCACAGGCCAATCGCGTGTGAAACTCCCCACGAACCCCAGTAATACACATACCCAACTCGCACAGGGCCAATCGCGTGTCAAACTCCCCGCGAACCCCAGTAATACACATACCCCGCTCGCACAGGGCCAATCGCGTGTGAAACTCCTGCGAACCCCATTAATACTCGTATCCCACTCGCACAGGCCAATCGCGTGTGAAACTCTCCACGAACCCCAGCAATACACATACCCAACTCACACAGGGCCAATCGTGTGTGAAACTCCCTACGAACCCCAGTAACACATGTACGACGCTCGCACAGGGCCAATCGCGTGTGAAACTCCCCGCGAACCCCAGTAATACACGTACCCCGCTCACACAGGCCCAATCGCGTGTGAAACTCTCCGCGAACCTCAGTAATACACGTACCCTGCTCGCACAGGGCCAATTGCGTGTGAAACTCCCCGCGAACCCCAGTAATACACGTACCCCGCTCGCACAGGCCCAATCGCGTGTGAAACTCCCCGCGATCCCCAGTAATACACGTACCCCGCTCGCACAGGGCCAATCGCGTGTGAAACTCCCCGCGAACCCCAGTAATACATGTACCCCGCTCGCACAGGGCCAATCGTGTGTGAAACTCCCCACGAACCCCAGTAACACACGTACCCCGCTCGCACAGGGCCAATCGCGTGTGAAACTCCTGCGAACCCCATTAATACTCGTATCCCACTCGCACAGACCAATCGCGTGTGAAACTCCCCGCGAACCCCAGTGATACACGTACCCTGCTCGCACAGGGCCAATCGCGTGTGAAACTCCCCGTGAACCCCCGTAATACACGTACCCCGCTCGCACAGGCCCAATCGCGTGTGAAACTCCTGCGAACCCCATTAATACTCGTATCCCACTCGCACAGGCCAATCGCGTGTGAAACTCTCCACGAACCCCAGCAATACACATACCCAACTCACACAGGGCCAATCGTGTGTGAAACTCCCTACGAACCCCAGTAACACATGTACGACGCTCGCACAGGGCCAATCGCGTGTGAAACTCCCCGCGAACCCCAGTAATACACGTACCCCGCTCACACAGGCCCAATCGCGTGTGAAACTCTCCGCGAACCTCAGTAATACACGTACCCTGCTCGCACAGGGCCAATTGCGTGTGAAACTCCCCGCGAACCCCAGTAATACACGTACCCCGCTCGCACAGGCCCAATCGCGTGTGAAACTCCCCGCGATCCCCAGTAATACACGTACCCCGCTCGCACAGGGCCAATCGCGTGTGAAACTCCCCGCGAACCCCAGTAATACATGTACCCCGCTCGCACAGGGCCAATCGTGTGTGAAACTCCCCACGAACCCCAGTAACACACGTACCCCGCTCGCACAGGGCCAATCGCGTGTGAAACTCCTGCGAACCCCATTAATACTCGTATCCCACTCGCACAGACCAATCGCGTGTGAAACTCCCCGCGAACCCCAGTGATACACGTACCCTGCTCGCACAGGGCCAATCGCGTGTGAAACTCCCCGTGAACCCCCGTAATACACGTACCCCGCTCGCACAGGCCCAATCGCGTGTGAAACTCTCAGCGAACCTCAGTAATACACGTACCCTGCTCGCACAGGGCCAATTGCGTGTGAAACTCCGCGCGAACCCCAGTAATACACGTACCCCGCTCGCACAGGCCCAATCGCGTGTGAAACTCCCCGCGATCCCCAGTAATACACGTAACCCGCTCGCACAGGGCCAATCGCGTGTGAAACTCCCCGCGAACCCCAGTAATACATGTACCCCGCTCGCACAGGGCCAATCGTGTGTGAAACTCCCCGCGAACCCCAGTAATACATGTACCCCGCTCGCACAGGGCCAATCGTGTGTGAAACTCCCCACGAACCCCAGTAACACACGTACCCCGCTCGCACAGGGTCAATCGCATGTGAAACTCCCTGCGAACCCCAGTAATACACATACCCCGCTCGCACAGGGTCAATCGCATGTGAAACTCCCTGCGAACCCCAGTAATACACATACCCCGCTCGCACAGGGCCAATCGCGTGTGAAACTCCTGCGAACCCCATTAATACTCGTATCCCACTCGCACAGACCAATCACGTGTGAAACTCCCCGCGAACCCCAGTAATACACATACCCAACTCGCACAGGGCCAATCGCGTGTGAAACTCCCCGCGAACCCCAGTGATACATGTACCCCGCTCGCACAGGGCCAATCGCGTGTGAAACTCCCCGTGAACCCCAGTAATACACGTACCCCGCTCGCACATGGCCAATCGTGTGTGAAACTCCCCACGAACCCCAGTAACACACGTACCCCGCTCGCACAGGGTCAATCGCATGTGAAACTCCCCGTGAACCCCAGTAATACACATACCCCGCTCGCACAGGGCCAATCGCGTGTGAAACTCCTGCGAACCCCATTAATACTCGTATCCCACTCGCACAGGCCAATCGCGTGTGAAACTCTCCACGAACCCCAGTAATACACATACCCAACTCGCACAGGGCCAATCGTGTGTGAAACTCCCCACGAACCCCAGTAACACATGTACGACGCTCGCACAGGGCCAATCGCGTGTGAAACTCCCCGCGAACCCCAGTAATACACGTACCCCGCTCACACAGGCCCAATCGCGTGTGAAACTCTCCGCGAACCTCAGTAATACACGTACCCTGCTCGCACAGGGCCAATTGCGTGTGAAACTCCCCGCGAACCCCAGTAATACACGTACCCCGCTCACACAGGCCCAATCGCGTGTGAAACTCCCCGCGATCCCCAGTAATACACGTACCCCGCTCGCACAGGGCCAATCGCGTGTGAAACTCCCCGTGAACCCCAGTAATACATGTACCCCGCTCGCACAGGGCCAATCGTGTGTGAAACTCCCCACGAACCCCAGTAACACACGTACCCCGCTCGCACAGGGTCAATCGCATGTGAAACTCCCTGCGAACCCCAGTAATACACATACCCCGCTCGCACAGGGCCAATCGCGTGTGAAACTCCTGCGAACCCCATTAATACTCGTATCCCACTCGCAGAGACCAATCGCGTGTGAAACTCCCCGCGAACCCCAGTAATACACATACCCAACTCGCACAGGGCCAATCGCGTGTGAAACTCCCCGCGAACCACAGTGATACACGTACCCCGCTCGCACAGGGCCAATCGCGTGTGAAACTCCCCGTGAACCCCAGTAATACACGTACCCCGCTCGCACAGGGCCAATCGTGTGTGAAACTCCCCATGAACCCCAGTAACACACGTACCCCGCTCGCACAGGGTCAATCGCATGTGAAACTCCCCGCGAACCCCAGTAATACACATACCCCGCTCGCACAGGGCCAATCGCGTGTGAAACTCCTGCGAACCCCATTAATACTCGTATCCCACTCGCACAGGCCAATCGCGTGTGAAACTCCCCACGAACCCCAGTAATACACATAACCAACTCGCACAGGGCCAATCGCGTGTCAAACTCCCCGCGAACCCCAGTAATACACATACCCCGCTCGCACAGGGCCAATCGCGTGTGAAACTCCTGCGAACCCCATTAATACTCGTATCCCACTCGCACAGGCCAATCGCGTGTGAAACTCTCCACGAACCCCAGCAATACACATACCCAACTCACACAGGGCCAATCGTGTGTGAAACTCCCCACGAACCCCAGTAACACATGTACGACGCTCGCACAGGGCCAATCGCGTGTGAAACTCCCCGCGAACCCCAGTAATACACGTACCCCGCTCACACAGGCCCAATCGCGTGTGAAACTCTCCGCGAACCTCAGTAATACACGTACCCTGCTCGCACAGGGCCAATTGCGTGTGAAACTCCCCGCGAACCCCAGTAATACACGTACCCCGCTCGCACAGGCCCAATCGCGTGTGAAACTCCCCGCGATCCCCAGTAATACACGTACCCCGCTCGCACAGGGCCAATCGCGTGTGAAACTCCCCGCGAACCCCAGTAATACATGTACCCCGCTCGCACAGGGCCAATCGTGTGTGAAACTCCCCACGAACCCCAGTAACACACGTACCCCGCTCGCACAGGGTCAATCGCATGTGAAACTCCCTGCGAACCCCAGTAATACACATACCCCGCTCGCACAGGGCCAATCGCGTGTGAAACTCCTGCGAACCCCATTAATACTCGTATCCCACTCGCACAGACCAATCGCGTGTGAAACTCCCCGCGAACCACAGTGATACACGTACCCCGCTCGCACAGGGCCAATCGCGTGTGAAACTCCCCGTGAACCCCAGTAATACACGTACCCCGCTCGCACAGGGCCAATCGTGTGTGAAACTCCCCATGAACCCCAGTAACACACGTACCCCGCTCGCACAGGGTCAATCGCATGTGAAACTCCCCGCGAACCCCAGTAATACACATACCCCGCTCGCACAGGGCCAATCGCGTGTGAAACTCCTGCGAACCCCATTAATACTCGTATCCCACTCGCACAGGCCAATCGCGTGTGAAACTCCCCACGAACCCCAGTAATACACATACCCAACTCGCACAGGGCCAATCGCGTGTCAAACTCCCCGCGAACCCCAGTAATACACATACCCCGCTCGCACAGGGCCAATCGCGTGTGAAACTCCTGCGAACCCCATTAATACTCGTATCCCACTCGCACAGGCCAATCGCGTGTGAAACTCTCCACGAACCCCAGCAATACACATACCCAACTCACACAGGGCCAATCGTGTGTGAAACTCCCTACGAACCCCAGTAACACATGTACGACGCTCGCACAGGGCCAATCGCGTGTGAAACTCCCCGCGAACCCCAGTAATACACGTACCCCGCTCACACAGGCCCAATCGCGTGTGAAACTCTCCGCGAACCTCAGTAATACACGTACCCTGCTCGCACAGGGCCAATTGCGTGTGAAACTCCCCGCGAACCCCAGTAATACACGTACCCCGCTCGCACAGGCCCAATCGCGTGTGAAACTCCCCGCGATCCCCAGTAATACACGTACCCCGCTCGCACAGGGCCAATCGCGTGTGAAACTCCCCGCGAACCCCAGTAATACATGTACCCCGCTCGCACAGGGCCAATCGTGTGTGAAACTCCCCACGAACCCCAGTAACACACGTACCCCGCTCGCACAGGGCCAATCGCGTGTGAAACTCCTGCGAACCCCATTAATACTCGTATCCCACTCGCACAGACCAATCGCGTGTGAAACTCCCCGCGAACCCCAGTGATACACGTACCCTGCTCGCACAGGGCCAATCGCGTGTGAAACTCCCCGTGAACCCCCGTAATACACGTACCCCGCTCGCACAGGGCCAATCGTGTGTGAAACTCCCCACGAACCCCAGTAACACACGTACCCCGCTCGCACAGGGTCAATCGCATGTGAAACTCCCCGCGAACCCCAGTAATACACATACCCCGCTCGCACAGGGCCAATCGCGTGTGAAACTCCTGCGAACCCCATTAATACTCGTATCCCACTCGCACAGGCCAATCGCGTGTGAAACTCCCCACGAACCCCAGTAATACACATACCCAACTCGCACAGGGCCAATCGCGTGTGAAACTCCCTGCGAACCCCAGTGATACACGTCTCCGCTCACACAGGGCCAATCGCGTGTGAAACTCCCCGCGAACCCCAGTAATACACGTACCCCGCTCGCACAGGGCCAATCGTGTGTGAAACTCCCCACGAAACCCAGTAATACACGTACCCCGCTCGCACAGGGCCAATCGCGTGTGAAACTCCCCGCGAACCCCAGTAATACACGTACCCAGCTCGCACAGGGCCAATCGTGTGTGAAACTCCCCACGAACCCCAGTGACACATGTACGACGCTCGCACAGGGCCAATCGCGTGTGAAACTCCCCGCGAACCCCAGTAATACACGTACCCCGCTCACACAGGCACAATCGCGTGTGAAACTCTCCGCGAACCTCAGTAATACACGTACCCCGCTCGCACAGGGCCAATTGCGTGTGAAACTCCCCGCGAACCCCAGTAATACACGTACCCCGCTCGCACAGGCCCAATCGCGTGTGAAACTCCCCGCGATCCCCAGTAATACACGTACCCCGCTCGCATAGGGCCAATCGCGTCTGAAACTCCTCACGAACCCCAGTAATACATTTATCCCGCTCACACAGGGCCCATCGCGTGTGAAACTCCCCGCGAACCCCAGTAATACACGTACCCAACTCGCACAGGGCCAATCACGTGTGAAACTCCCCGCGAACCCCAGTAATACAGTACCCCGCTCGCACAGGGCCAATCACGTGTGAAACTCCCCGCGAACCCCAGTAATACACGTACCCCGCTCGCACAGGGCCAATCGCGTGTGAAACTCCACGCAAACCCCAGTAATACACATACCCTGCTCGCACAGGGCCAATCGCGTGTGAAACTCCACACAAACCCCAGTAATACACGTACCCCGCTCGCACATGGCTAGTCGCATGTGAAACTCCCTGTGAACCCCAGTAATACACGTAGCCGCTCGCACAGGGCCAATCGCGCGTGAAACTCCCCGCGAGCCCCAGTAATACACGTACCCTGCTCGCACAGGGCCAATCAAGTGTGAAACTCCCCGCGAACCCCAGTAATACATGTACCCCGCTCGCACAGGGCCAATCATGTGTGAAATTCCCTGCGAACCCCAGTAATACATGTACCCCGCTCGCACAGGGCCAATCGCGTGTGAAACTCCCCGCGAACCCCAGTAATACACGTACCCCACTCACATAGTGCCAATCGTGTGTGAAACTCCCCACGAACCCCAGTAACACACGTACCCCGCTCGCACAGGGCCAATCGCGTGTGAAACTCCTGCGAACCCCATTAATACTCGTATCCCACTCGCACAGACCAATCGCGTGTGAAACTCCCCGCGAACCCCAGTGATACACGTACCCTGCTCGCACAGGGCCAATCGCGTGTGAAACTCCCCGTGAACCCCCGTAATACACGTACCCCGCTCGCACAGGGCCAATCGTGTGTGAAACTCCCCACGAACCCCAGTAACACACGTACCCCGCTTGCACAGGGTCAATCGCATGTGAAACTCCCCGCGAACCCCAGTAATACACATACCCCGCTCGCACAGGGCCAATCGCGTGTGAAACTCCTGCGAACCCCATTAATACTCGTATCCCACTCGCGCAGGCCAATCGCGTGTGAAACTCCCCACGAACCCCAGTAATACACATACCCAACTCGCACAGGGCCAATCGCGTGTGAAACTCCCTGCGAACCCCAGTGATACACGTCTCCGCTCACACAGGGCCAATCGCGTGTGAAACTCCCCGCGAACCCCAGTAATACACGTACCCCGCTCGCACAGGGCCAATCGTGTGTGAAACTCCCCACGAAACCCAGTAATACACGTACCCCGCTCGCACAGGGCCAATCGCGTGTGAAACTCCCCGCGAACCCCAGTAATACACGTACCCAGCTCGCACAGGGCCAATCGTGTGTGAAACTCCCCACGAACCCCAGTGACACATGTACGACGCTCGCACAGGGCCAATCGCGTGTGAAACTCCCCGCGAACCCCAGTAATACACGTACCCCGCTCACACAGGCACAATCGCGTGTGAAACTCTCCGCGAACCTCAGTAATACACGTACCCCGCTCGCACAGGGCCAATTGCGTGTGAAACTCCCCGCGAACCCCAGTAATACACGTACCCCGCTCGCACAGGCCCAATCGCGTGTGAAACTCCCCGCGATCCCCAGTAATACACGTACCCCGCTCGCATAGGGCCAATCGCGTGTGAAACTCCTCACGAACCCCAGTAATACATTTATCCCGCTCACACAGGGCCCATCGCGTGTGAAACTCCCCGCGAACCCCAGTAATACACGTACCCAACTCGCACAGGGCCAATCACGTGTGAAACTCCCCGCGAACCCCAGTAATACAGTACCCCGCTCGCACAGGGCCAATCACGTGTGAAACTCCCCGCGAACCCCAGTAATACACGTACCCCGCTCGCACAGGGCCAATCGCGTGTGAAACTCCACGCAAACCCCAGTAATACACATACCCTGCTCGCACAGGGCCAATCGCGTGTGAAACTCCACACAAACCCCAGTAATACACGTACCCCGCTCGCACATGGCTAGTCGCATGTGAAACTCCCTGTGAACCCCAGTAATACACGTAGCCGCTCGCACAGGGCCAATCGCGCGTGAAACTCCCCGCGAGCCCCAGTAATACACGTACCCTGCTCGCACAGGGCCAATCAAGTGTGAAACTCCCCGCGAACCCCAGTAATACATGTACCCCGCTCGAACAGGGCCAATCATGTGTGAAATTCCCTGCGAACCCCAGTAATACATGTACCCCGCTCGCACAGGGCCAATCGCGTGTGAAACTCCCCGCGAACCCCAGTAATACACGTACCCCACTCACATAGTGCCAATCGTGTGTGAAACTCCCCACGAACCCCAGTAACACACGTACCCCGCTTGCACAGGGTCAATCGCATGTGAAACTCCCCGCGAACCCCAGTTATACACATACCCCGCTCGCACAGGGTCAATCACGTGTGAAACTCCTGTGAACCCCTTGTAATACACGTATCCCACTCACACAGGCCAATCGCGTGTGAAACTCCCCGCGAACCCCAATAATACACATACCCAGCTCGCACAGGGCCCATCGCGTGTGAAACTCCCCGCGAACCCCAGTAATACACGTACCCAACTTGCACAGGGCCAATCGCGTGTGAAACTCCCTGCGAACTCCAGTAATACACGTACCCCGCTCGCACATGGCTAGTCGCATGTGAAACTCTCCGTGAACCCCAGTAATACACGTAGCCGCTCGCACAGGGCCAATCGCGCGTGAAACTCCCCGCGAACCCCAGTAATACACGTACCCTGCTCGCACAGGGCCAATCAAGTGTGAAACTCCCCGCGAACCCCAGTAATTCACGTACCCCGCTCGCACAGGCCCAATTGCGTGTGAAACTCCCCGCGATCCCCAGTAATACACATACCCCGCTCGCACAGGGCCAATCGCTTGTGAAACTCCTCATGAACCCCAGTAATACATGTATCCTGCTCGCACAGGGCCCATCGCGTGTGAAACTCCCCGCGAACCCCAGTAATACACGTACCCAACTTGCACAGGGCCAATCGCGTGTGAAACTCCCTGCGAACCCCAGTAATACACGTACCCCGCTCGCACATGGCTAGTCCCATGTGAAACTCTCCGTGAACCCCAGTAATACACGTAGCCGCTCGCACAGGGCCAATCGCGCGTGAAACTCCCCGCGAACCCCAGTAATACACGTACCCTGCTCGCACAGGGCCAATCAAGTGTGAAACTCCCCGCGAACCCCAGTAATACACGTACCCCGCTCGCACAGGGGCAATCGTGTGTGAAATTCCCTGCGAACCCCTTTAATACATGTACCCCGCTCGCACAGGGCCAATCGCGTGTGAAACTCCCCGCGAACCCCAGTAATACACATACCCCACTCACACATTGCCAATCGTGTGTGAAACTCCCCACGAACCCCAGTAACACACGTACCCCGCTTGCACAGGGTCAATCGCATGGGAAACTCCCCGCGAACCCCAGTTATACACATACCCCGCTCGCACAGGGCCAATCACGTGTGAAACTCCTGTGAACCCCAGTAATACACGTATCCCACTCGCACAGGCCAATCGCGTGTGAAACTCCCCGCGAACCCCAATAATACCCATACCCAACTCGCACAGGGCCAATCGCGTGTGAAACTCCCCACGAACACCAGTGATACACGTCCCCGCTCACACAGGACCAATCGCGTGTGAAACTCCCCGCGAACCCCAGTAATACACGTACCCCGCTCGCACAGGGCCAATCGCGTGTGAAACCCAGTAATACACGTACCCCGCTCGCACAACGCCATTCGCGTGTGAAACTCCCCGCAAACCCCAGTAATACACGTACCCCGCTCGCACAGGGCCAATCGCGTGTGAAACTCCCTGCGAACCCCAGTAATACACGTACCCCGCTCGCACAGGCCCAATCGCGTGTGAATCTCCCCGCGAACCCCAGTAATACACGTACCCCGCTCGCACAGGGCCAATTGCGTGTGAAACTCCCTGCGAACCCCAGTAATACACGTACCCCCGCTCGCACAGGCCCAATTGCGTGTGAAACTCCCCGCGATCCCCAGTAATACACATACCCCGCTCGCACAGGGCCAATCGCGTGTGAAACTCCTCACGAACCCCAGTAATACATGTATCCCGCTCGCACAGGGCCCATCGCGTGTGAAACTCCCCGCGAACCCCAGTAATACACGTACCCAACTCGCACAGGGCCAATCGCGTGTGAAACTCCCTGCGAACCCGAGTAATACACGTACCCCGCTCGCACAGGGCCAATCGCGTGTGAAACTCCCCGCGAACCCCAGTAATACACGTACCCCGCTCGCACAGGGCCAATCGCGTGTGAAACTCTCCGTGAACCCCAGTAATACACGTAGCCGCTCGCACAGGGCCAATCGCGCGTGAAACTCCCCGCGAACCCCAGTAATACACGTACCCTGCTCGCACAGGGCCAATCAAGTGTGAAACTCCCCGCGAACCCCAGTAATACACGTACCCCGCTCGCACAGGGGCAATCGTGTGTGAAATTCCCTGCGAACCCCTTTAATACATGTACCCCGCTCGCACAGGGCCAATCGCGTGTGAAACTCCCCGCGAACCCCAGTAATACACATACCCCACTCACACATTGCCAATCGTGTGTGAAACTCCCCACGAACCCCAGTAACACACGTACCCCGCTTGCACAGGGTCAATCGCATGGGAAACTCCCCGCGAACCCCAGTTATACACATACCCCGCTCGCACAGGGCCAATCACGTGTGAAACTCCTGTGAACCCCAGTAATACACGTATCCCACTCGCACAGGCCAATCGCGTGTGAAACTCCCCGCGAACCCCAATAATACACATACCCAACTCGCACAGGGCCAATCGCGTGTGAAACTCCCCACGAACACCAGTGATACACGTCCCCGCTCACACAGGACCAATCGCGTGTGAAACTCCCCGCGAACCCCAGTAATACACGTACCCCGCTCGCACAGGGCCAATCGCGTGTGAAACCCAGTAATACACGTACCCCGCTCGCACAACGCCATTCGCGTGTGAAACTCCCCGCAAACCCCAGTAATACACGTACCCCGCTCGCACAGGGCCAATCGCGTGTGAAACTCCCTGCGAACCCCAGTAATACACGTACCCCGCTCGCACAGGCCCAATCGCGTGTGAATCTCCCCGCGAACCCCAGTAATACACGTACCCCGCTCGCACAGGGCCAATTGCGTGTGAAACTCCCTGCGAACCCCAGTAATACACGTACCCCCGCTCGCACAGGCCCAATTGCGTGTGAAACTCCCCGCGATCCCCAGTAATACACATACCCCGCTCGCACAGGGCCAATCGCGTGTGAAACTCCTCACGAACCCCAGTAATACATGTATCCCGCTCGCACAGGGCCCATCGCGTGTGAAACTCCCCGCGAACCCCAGTAATACACGTACCCAACTCGCACAGGGCCAATCGCGTGTGAAACTCCCTGCGAACCCGAGTAATACACGTACCCCGCTCGCACAGGGCCAATCGCGTGTGAAACTCCCCGCGAACCCCAGTAATACACGTACCCCGCTCGCACAGGGCCAATCGCGTGTGAAACTCCACGCAAACCCCAGTAATACACATACCCCGCTCGCACAGGGCCAATCACGTGTGAAACTCCCCGCGAACCCCAGTAATACAGTACCCCGCTCGCACAGGGCCAATCACGTGTGAAACTCCCCGCGAACCCCAGTAATACACGTACCCCGCTCGCACAGGGCCAATCGCGTGTGAAACTCCCCGCGATCCCCAGTAATACACATACCCCGCTCGCACAGGGCCAATCGCGTGTGAAACTCCTCATGAACCCCAGTAATACATGTATCCTGCTCGCACAGGGCCCATCGCGTGTGAAACTCCCCGCGAACCCCAGTAATACACGTACCCAACTTGCACAGGGCCAATCGCGTGTGAAACTCCCTGCGAACCCCAGTAATACACGTACCCCGCTCGCACATGGCTAGTCCCATGTGAAACTCTCCGTGAACCCCAGTAATACACGTAGCCGCTCGCACAGGGCCAATCGCGCGTGAAACTCCCCGCGAACCCCAGTAATACACGTACCCCGCTCGCACAGGGGCAATCGTGTGTGAAATTCCCTGCGAACCCCTTTAATACATGTACCCCGCTCGCACAGGGCCAATCGCGTGTGAAACTCCCCGCGAACCCCAGTAATACACATACCCCACTCACACATTGCCAACCGTGTGTGAAACTCCCCACGAACCCCAGGAACACACGTACCCCGCTTGCACAGGGTCAATCGCATGTGAAACTCCCCGCGAACCCCAGTTATACACATACCCCGCTCGCACAGGGCCAATCACGTGTGAAACTCCTGTGAACCCCAGTAATACACGTATCCCACTCGCACAGGCCAATCGCGTGTGAAACTCCCCGCGAACCCCAATAATACACATACCCAACTCGCACAGGGCCAATCGCGTGTGAAACTCCCCACGAACACCAGTGATACACGTCCCCGCTCGCACAGGGCCAATCGCGTGTGAAACTCCCTGCGAACCCCAGTAATACACGTACCCCGCTCGCACAGGCCCAATCGCGTGTGAATCTCCCCGCGAACCCCAGTAATTCACGTACCCCGCTCGCACAGGGCCAATTGCGTGTGAAACTCCCTGCGAACCCCAGTAATACACGTACCCCGCTCGCACAGGCCCAATTGCGTGTGAAACTCCCCGCGATCCCCAGTAACACACATACCCCGCTCGCACAGGGCCAATCGCGTGTGAAACTCCTCACGAACCCCAGTAATACATGTATCCCGCTCGCACAGGGCCCATCGCGTGTGAAACTCCCCGCGAACCCCAGTAATACACGTACCCAACTCGCACAGGGCCAATCGCGTGTGAAACTCCCTGCGAACCCGAGTAATACACGTACCCCGCTCGCACAGGGCCAATCGCGTGTGAAACTCCCTGCGAACCCCAGTAATACAGTACCCCCCTCGCACAGGGCCAATCGCGTGTGAAACTCCCCGCAAACCCCAGTAATACACATACCCCGCTCGCACAGGGCCAATCGCGTGTGAAACTCAATGTAAACCCCAGTAATACACATACCCCGCTCGCACAGGGCCAATCGCGTGTGAAACTCCACACAAACCCCAGTAATACACGTACCCCGCTCGCACATGGCCAGTCGCATGTGAAACTCCCCGTGAACCCCAGTAATACACGTAGCCCGCTCGCACAGGGTCAATCGCGTGTGAAACTCCCCGCGAACCCCAGTAATACACATAACCCGCTCGCACAGGGCCAATCGCGTGTGAAACTCCACACAATCCCCAGTAATACACGTACCCCGCTCGCACAGGGCCAATCGCGTGTGAAACTCCCCACGAAACCCAGTAATACACGTATCCCGCTCGCACAGGGTCAATCGCGTGTGAAACTCCCCGCGAACCCCAGTAATACACATAACCCGCTCGCACAGGGCCAATCGCGTGTGAAACTCCCGCGAACCCCAGTAATACACGTACCCCGCTCGCACAATGCCAATCGCGTGTGAAACTCCCCACGATCCCCAGTAATACACGTACCCCGCTCGCACAGGGCCAATCGCGTGTGAAACTCCCCGCGAACCCCAGTAATACACGTACCCCGCTCGCACAGGCCCAATCACGTGTGAAACTCCCTGCGAACCCCAGTAATACACGTACCCCGCTCGCACAGGGCCAATTGCATGTGAAACTCCCCGCGAACCCCAGTAATACACGTACCCCGCTCGCACAGGCCCAATCGCGTGTGAAACTCCCCGCGATCCCCAGTAATACACGTACCCTGCTCGCACAGGGCCAATCGCGTGTGAAACTCCTCACGAACCCCAGTAATACATGTATCCCGCTCGCACAGGGCCCATCGCGTGTGAAACTCCCCGCGAACCCCAGTAATACACGTACCCAACTCGCACAGGGCCAATCACGTGTGAAACTCCCCGCGAACCCCAGTAATACAGTACCCCGCTCGCACAGGGCCAATCACGTGTGAAACTCCCCGCGAACCCCAGTAATACACGTACCCCGCTCCCACAGGGCCAATCGCGTGTGAAACTCCACGCAAACCCCAGTAATACACATACCCCGCTCGCACAGGGCCAATCGCGTGTGAAACTCCACACAAACCCCAGTAATACACGTACCCCGCTCGCACATGGCTAGTCGCATGTGAAACTCCCCGTGAACCCCAGTAATACACGTAGCCGCTCGCACAGGGCCAATCGCGCGTGAAACTCCCCGCGAACCCCAGTAATACACGTACCCTGCTCGCACAGGGCCAATCAAGTGTGAAACTCCCCGCGAACCCCAGTAATACACGTACCCCGCTCGCACAGAGCCAATCGTGTGTGAAATTCCCTGCGAACCCCAGTAATACATGTACCCCGCTCGCACAGGGCCAATCGCGTGTGAAACTCCCCGCGAACCCCAGTAATACACCTACCCCACTCACACAGTGCCAATCGTGTGTGAAACTCCAACACGAACCCCAGTAACACACGTACCCCGCTTGCACAGGGTCAATCGCATGTGAAACTCCCTGTGAACCCCAGTTATACACATACCCCGCTCGCACATGGCCAATCACGTGTGAAACTCCTGTGAACCCCAGTAATACACGTATCCCACTCGCACAGGCCAATCGCGTGTGAAACTCCCCGCGAACCCCAATAATACACATACCCAACTCGCACAGGGCCAATCGCGTGTGAAACTCCCCGCGAACACCAGTGATACACGTCCCCGCTCACACAGGGCCAATCGTGTGTGAAATTCCCCGCGAACCCCAGTAATACACGTACCACGCTCGCACAGGGCCAATCGCGTGTGAAACCCAGTAATACACGTACCCCGCTTGCACAACGCCAATCGCGTGTGAAACTCCCCGCAAACCCCAGTAATACACGTACCCCGCTCGCACAGGGCCAATCGCGTGTGAAACTCCCTGCGAACCCCAGTAATACACGTACCCCACTCGCACAGGCCCAATCGCGTGTGAAACTCCCCGCGAACCCCAGTAATACACGTACCCCGCTCGCACAGGGCCAATTGCGTGTGAAACTCCCAGCGATCCCCAGTAATACACATACCCCGCTCGCACAGGGCCAATCGCATGTGAAACTCCTCACGAACCCCAGTAATACATGTATCCCGCTCGCACAGGGCCCATCGCGTGTGAAACTCCCCGCGAACCCCAGTAATACACGTACCCAACTCGCACAGGGCCAATCGCGTCTGAAACTCCCTGCGAACCCCAGTAATACACATACCCCGCTCGCACATGGCTAGTCGCATGTGAAACTCCCCGTGAACCCCAGTAATACACGTAGCCGCTCGCACAGGGCCAATCGCGCGTGAAACTCCCCGCTAACCCCAGTAATACACATACCCCGCTCGCACAGGGCCAATCGCGTGTGAAACTCCACACAAACCCCAGTAATACACGTACCCCGCTCGCACATGGCTAGTCGCATGTGAAACTCCCCGTGAACCCCAGTAATACACGTAGCCGCTCGCACAGGGCCAATCGCGCGTGAAACTCCCCGCGAACCCCAGTAATACACGTACCCTGCTCGCACAGGGCCAATCAAGTGTGAAATTCCCCGCGAACCCCAGTAATACACGTACCCCGCTCGCACAGGGCCAATCGTGTGTGAAATTCCCTGCGAACCCCAGTAATACATGTACCCCGCTCGCACAGGGCCAATCGCGTGTGAAACTCCCCGCGAACCCCAGTAATACACCTACCCCACTCACACAGTGCCAATCGTGTGTGAAACTCCAACACGAACCCCAGTAACACACGTACCCCGCTTGCACAGGGTCAATCGCATGTGAAACTCCCTGCGAACCCCAGTTATACACATACCCCGCTCGCACATGGCCAATCACGTGTGAAACTCCTGTGAACCCCAGTAATACACGGATCCCACTCGCACAGGCCAATCGCGTGTGAAACTCCCCGCGAACCCCAATAATACACATACCCAACTCGCACAGGGCCAATCGCATGTGAAACTCCCCGCGAACACCAGTGATACACGTCCCCGCTCACACAGGGCCAATCGTGTGTGAAATTCCCCGCGAACCCCAGTAATACACGTACCACGCTCGCACAGGGCCAATCGCGTGTGAAACCCAGTAATACATGTACCCCGCTTGCACAACGCCAATCGCGTGTGAAACTCCCCGCAAACCCCAGTAATACACGTACCCCGCTCGCACAGGGCCAATCGCGTGTGAAACTCCCTGCGAACCCCAGTAATACACGTACCCCACTCGCACAGGCCCAATCGCGTGTGAAACTCCCTGCGAACCCCAGTAATACACGTACCCCGCTCGCACAGGGCCAATTGCGTGTGAAACTCCCCGCGATCCCCAGTAATACACATACCCCGCTCGCACAGGGCCAATCGAGCGTGAAACTCCCCGCGAACCCCAGTAATACACGTACCCTGCTCGCACAGGGCCAATCAAGTGTGAAACTCCCCGCGAACCCCAGTAATACACGTACCCCGCTCGCACAGGGCCAATCGTGTGTGAAATTCCCTGCGAACCCCAGTAATACATGTACCCCGCTCGCACAGGGCCAATCGCGTGTGAAACTCCCCGCGAACCCCAGTAATACACCTACCCCACTCACACAGTGCCAATCGTGTGTGAAACTCCAACACGAACCCCAGTAACACACGTACCCCGCTTGCACAGGGTCAATCGCATGTGAAACTCCCTGCGAACCCCAGTAATACACGTACCCCGCTCGCACAGGGCCAATTGCATGTGAAACTCCCCGCGAACCCCAGTAATACACGTACCCCGCTCGCACAGGCCCAATCGCGTGTGAAACTCCCCGCGATCCCCAGTAATACACGTACCCTGCTCGCACAGGGCCAATCGCGTGTGAAACTCCTCACGAACCCCAGTAATACATGTATCCCGCTCGCACAGGGCCCATCGCGTGTGAAACTCCCCGCGAACCCCAGTAATACACGTACCCAACTCGCACAGGGCCAATCACGTGTGAAACTCCCCGCGAACCCCAGTAATACAGTACCCCGCTCGCACAGGGCCAATCACGTGTGAAACTCCCCGCGAACCCCAGTAATACACGTACCCCGCTCGCACAGGGCCAATCGCGTGTGAAACTCCACGCAAACCCCAGTAATACACATACCCCGCTCGCACAGGGCCAATCGCGTGTGAAACTCCACACAAACCCCAGTAATACACGTACCCCGCTCGCACATGGCTAGTCGCATGTGAAACTCCCCGTGAACCCCAGTAATACACGTAGCCGCTCGCACAGGGCCAATCGCGGGTGAAACTCCCCGCGAACCCCAGTAATACACGTACCCTGCTCGCACAGGGCCAATCAAGTGTGAAACTCCCCGCGAACCCCAGTAATACACGTACCCCGCTCGCACAGGGCCAATCGTGTGTGAAATTCCCTGCGAACCCCAGTAATACATGTACCCCCCTCGCACAGGGCCAATCGCGTGTGAAACTCCCCGCGAACCCCAGTAATACACCTACCCCACTCACACAGTGCCAATCGTGTGTGAAACTCCAACACGAACCCCAGTAACACACGTACCCCGCTTGCACAGGGTCAATCGCATGTGAAACTCCCTGCGAACTCCAGTTATACACATACCCCGCTCGCACATGGCCAATCACGTGTGAAACTCCTGTGAACCCCAGTAATACACGTATCCCACTCGCACAGGCCAATCGCGTGTGAAACTCCCCGCGAACCCCAATAATACACATACCCAACTCGCACAGGGCCAATCGCGTGTGAAACTCCCCGCGAACACCAGTGATACACGTCCCCGCTCACACAGGGCCAATCGTGTGTGAAATTCCCCGCGAACCCCAGTAATACACGTACCACGCTCGCACAGGGCCAATCGCGTGTGAAACCCAGTAATACACGTACCCCGCTTGCACAACGCCAATCGCGTGTGAAACTCCCCGCAAACCCCAGTAATACACGTACCCCGCTCGCACAGGGCCAATCGCGTTTGAAACTCCCTGCGAACCCCAGTAATACACGTACCCCACTCGCACAGGCCCAATCGCGTGTGAAACTCCCCGCGAACCCCAGTAATACACGTACCCCGCTCGCACAGGGCCAATTGCGTGTGAAACTCCCCGCGATCCCCAGTAATACACATACCCCGCTCGCACAGGGCCAATCGCATGTGAAACTCCTCACGAACCCCAGTAATACATGTATCCCGCTCGCACAGGGCCCATCGTGTGTGAAACTCCCCGTGAACCCCAGTAATACACGTAGCCGCTCGCACAGGGCCAATCGCGCGTGAAACTCCCCGCTAACCCCAGTAATACACGTACCCTGCTCGCACAGGGCCAATCAAGTGTGAAACTCCCCGCGAACCCCAGTAATACACGTACCCCGCTCGCACAGGGCCAATCGTGTGTGAAATTCCCTGCGAACCCCAGTAATACATGTACCCCGCTCGCACAGGGCCAATCGCGTGTGAAACTCCCCGCGAACCCCAGTAATACACGTACCCCACTCACACAGTGCCAATCGTGTGTGAAACTCCCCACGAACCCCAGTAACGCACGTACCCCGCTTGCACAGGGTCAATCGCATGTGAAACTCCCCGCGAACCCCAGTTACACACATACCCCGCTCGCACAGGGCCAATCACGTGTGAAACTCCTGTGAACCCCAGTAATACACGTATCCCACTCGCACAGGCCAATCGCGTATGAAAGTCCCCGCGAACCCCAATAATACACATACCCAACTCGCACAGGGCCAATCGCGTGTGAAACTCCCCGCGAACACCAGTGATACACGTCCCCGCTCACACAGGGCCAATCGCGTGTGAAACTCCCCGCGAACCCCAGTAATACACGTACCCCGCTCGCACAGGGCCAATCGCGTGTGAAACCCAGTAATACACGAACCCCGCTCGCACAATGCCAATCGCGTGTGAAACTCCCCGCAAACCCCAGTAATACACGTACCCCGCTCGCACAGGGCCAATCGCGTGTGAAACTCCTCACGAACCCCAGTAATACATGTATCCCGCTCGCACAGGGCCCATCGCGTGTGAAACTCCCCGCGAACCCCAGTAATACACGTACCCAACTCGCACAGGGCCAATCATGTGTGAAACTCCCCGCGAACCCCAGTAATACAGTACCCCGCTCGCACAGGGCCAATCACGTGTGAAACTCCCCGCGAACCCCAGTAATACACGTACCCCGCTCGCACAGGGCCAATCGCGTGTGAAACTCCACGCAAACCCCAGTAATACACATACCCCGCTCGCACAGGGCCAATCGCGTGTGAAACTCCACACAAACCCCAGTAATACACGTACCCCGCTCGCACATGGCTAGTCGCATGTGAAACTCCCCGCGATCCCCAGTAATACACGTACCCTGCTCGCACAGGGCCAATCGCGTGTGAAACTCCTCACGAACCCCAGTAATACATGTATCCCGCTCGCACAGGGCCCATCGCGTGTGAAACTCCCCGCGAACCCCAGTAATACACGTACCCAACTCGCACAGGGCCAATCACGTGTGAAACTCCCCGCGAACCCCAGTAATACAGTACCCCGCTCGCACAGGGCCAATCACGTGTGAAACTCCCCGCGAACCCCAGTATTACACGTACCCCGCTCGCACAGGGCCAATCGCGTGTGAAACTCCACGCAAACCCCAGTAATACACATACCCCGCTCGCACAGGGCCAATCGCGTGTGAAACTCCACACAAACCCCAGTAATAGACGTACCCCGCTCGCACATGGCTAGTCGCATGTGAAACTCCCCGTGAACCCCAGTAATACACGTAGCCGCTCGCACAGGGCCAATCGCGCGTGAAACTCCCCGCGAACCCCAGTAATACACGTACCCTGCTCGCACAGGGCCAATCAAGTGTGAAACTCCCCGCGAACCCCAGTAATACACGTACCCCGCTCGCACAGGGCCAATCGTGTGTGAAATTCCCTTCGAACCCCAGTAATACATGTACCCCCCTCGCACAGGGCCAATCGCATGTGAAACTCCCCGCGAACCCCAGTAATACACCTACCCCACTCACACAGTGCCAATCGTGTGTGAAACTCCAACACGAACCCCAGTAACACACGTACCCCGCTTGCACAGGGTCAATCGCATGTGAAACTCCCTGCGAACTCCAGTTATACACATACCCCGCTCGCACATGGCCAATCACGTGTGAAACTCCTGTGAACCCCAGTAATACACGTATCCCACTCGCACAGGCCAATCGCGTGTGAAACTCCCCGCGAACCCCAATAATACACATACCCAACTCGCACAGGGCCAATCGCGTGTGAAACTCCCCGCGAACACCAGTGATACACGTCCCCGCTCACACAGGGCCAATCGTGTGTGAAATTCCCCGCGAACCCCAGTAATACACGTACCACGCTCGCACAGGGCCAATCGCGTGTGAAACCCAGTAATACACGTACCCCGCTTGCACAACGCCAATCGCGTGTGAAACTCCCCGCAAACCCCAGTAATACACGTACCCCGCTCGCACAGGGCCAATCGCGTGTGAAACTCCCTGCGAACCCCAGTAATACACGTACCCCACTCGCACAGGCCCAATCGCGTGTGAAACTCCCCGCGAACCCCAGTAATACACGTACCCCGCTCGCACAGGGCCAATTGCGTGTGAAACTCCCCGCAATCCCCAGTAATACACATACCCCGCTCGCACAGGGCCAATCGCATGTGAAACTCCTCACGAACCCCAGTAATACATGTATCCCGCTCGCACAGGGCCCATCGCGTGTGAAACTCCCCGTGAACCCCAGTAATACACGTAGCCGCTCGCACAGGGCCAATCGCGCGTGAAACTCCCCGCTAACCCCAGTAATACACGTACCCTGCTCGCACAGGGCCAATCAAGTGTGAAACTCCCCGCGAACCCCAGTAATACACGTACCCCGCTCGCACAGGGCCAATCGTGTGTGAAATTCCCTGCGAACCCCAGTAATACATGTACCCCGCTCGCACAGGGCCAATCGCGTGTGAAACTCCCCGCGAACCCCAGTAATACACGTACCCCACTCACACAGTGCCAATCGTGTGTGAAACTCCCCACGAACCCCAGTAACGCACGTACCCCGCTTGCACAGGGTCAATCGCATGTGAAACTCCCCGCGAACCCCAGTTACACACATACCCCGCTCGCACAGGGCCAATCACGTGTGAAACTCCTGTGAACCCCAGTAATACACGTATCCCACTCGCACAGGCCAATCGCGTATGAAAGTCCCCGCGAACCCCAATAATACACATACCCAACTCGCACAGGGCCAATCGCGTGTGAAACTCCCCGCGAACACCAGTGATACACGTCCCCGCTCACACAGGGCCAATCGCGTGTGAAACTCCCCGCGAACCCCAGTAATACACGTACCCCGCTCGCACAGGGCCAATCGCGTGTGAAACCCAGTAATACACGTACCCCGCTCGCACAATGCCAATCGCGTGTGAAACTCCCCGCAAACCCCAGTAATACACGTACCCCGCTCGCACAGGGCCAATCGCGTGTGAAACTCCTCACGAACCCCAGTAATACATGTATCCCGCTCGCACAGGGCCCATCGCGTGTGAAACTCCCCGCGAACCCCAGTAATACACGTACCCAACTCGCACAGGGCCAATCACGTGTGAAACTCCCCGCGAACCCCAGTAATACAGTACCCCGCTCGCACAGGGCCAATCACATGTGAAACTCCCCGCGAACCCCAGTAATACACGTACCCCGCTCGCACAGGGCCAATCGCGTGTGAAACTCCACGCAAACCCCAGTAATACACATACCCCGCTCGCACAGGGCCAATCGCGTGTGAAACTCCACACAAACCCCAGTAATACACGTACCCCGCTCGCACATGGCTAGTCGCATGTGAAACTCCCCGTGAACCCCAGTAATACACGTAGCCGCTCGCACAGGGCCAATCGCGCGTGAAACTCCCCGCGAACCCCAGTAATACACGTACCCTGCTCGCACAGGGCCAATCAAGTGTGAAACTCCCCGCGAAACCCAGTAATACACGTACCCCGCTCGCACAGGGCCAATCGTGTGTGAAATTCCCTGCGAACCCCAGTAATACATGTACCCCGCTCGCACAGGGCCAATCGCGTGTGAAACTCCCCGCGAACCCCAGTAATACACCTACCCCACTCACACAGTGCCAATCGTGTGTGAAACTCCAACACGAACCCCAGTAACACACGTACCCCGCTTGCACAGGGTCAATCGCATGTGAAACTCCCTGCGAACCCCAGTTATACACATACCCCGCTCGCACATGGCCAATCACGTGTGAAACTCCTGTGAACCCCAGTAATACACGTATCCCACTCGCACAGGCCAATCGCGTGTGAAACTCCCCGCGAACCCCAATAATACACATACCCAACTCGCACAGGGCCAATCGCGTGTGAAACTCCCCGCGAACACCAGTGATACACGTCCCCGCTCACACAGGGCCAATCGTGTGTGAAATTCCCCGCGAACCCCAGTAATACACGTACCACGCTCGCACAGGGCCAATCGCGTGTGAAACCCAGTAATACACGTACCCCGCTTGCACAACGCCAATCGCGTGTGAAACTCCCCGCAAACCCCAGTAATACACGTACCCCGCTCGCACAGGGCCAATCGCGTGTGAAACTCCCTGCGAACCGCAGTAATACACGTACCCCTCTCGCACAGGCCCAATCGCGTGTGAAACTCCCCGCGAACCCCAGTAATACACGTACCCCGCTCGCACAGGGCCAATTGCGTGTGAAACTCCCCGCGATCCCCAGTAATACACATACCCCGCTCGCACAGGGCCAATCGCATGTGAAACTCCTCACGAACCCCAGTAATACATGTATCCCGCTCGCACAGGGCCCATCGCGTGTGAAACTCCCCGCGAACCCCAGTAATACACGTACCCAACTCGCACAGGGCCAATCGCGTGTGAAACTCCCTGCGAACCCCAGTAATACACATACCCCGCTCGCACATGGCTAGTCGCATGTGAAACTCCCCGTGAACCCCAGTAATACACGTAGCCGCTCGCACAGGGCCAATCGCGCGTGAAACTCCCCGCTAACCCCAGTAATACACGTACCCTGCTCGCACAGGGCCAATCAAGTGTGAAACTCCCCGCGAACCCCAGTAATACACGTACCCCGCTCGCACAGGGCCAATCGTGTGTGAAATTCCCTCGCGAACCCCAGTAATACATGTACCCCGCTCGCACAGGGCCAATCGCGTGTGAAACTCCCCGCGAACCCCAGTAATACACGTACCCCACTCACACAGTGCCAATCGTGTGTGAAACTCCCCACGAACCCCAGTAACGCACGTACCCCGCTTGCACAGGGTCAATCGCATGTGAAACTCCCCGCGAACCCCAGTTACACACATACCCCGCTCGCACAGGGCCAATCACGTGTGAAACTCCTGTGAACCCCAGTAATACACGTATCCCACTCGCACAGGCCAATCGCGTATGAAAGTCCCCGCGAACCCCAATAATACACATACCCAACTCGCACAGGGCCAATCGCGTGTGAAACTCCCCGCGAACACCAGTGATACACGTCCCCGCTCACACAGGGCCAATCGCGTGTGAAACTCCCCGCGAACCCCAGTAATACACGTACCCCGCTCGCACAGGGCCAATCGCGTGTGAAACCCAGTAATACACGTACCCCGCTCGCACAACGCCAATCGCGTGTGAAACTCCCCGCGAACCCCAGTAATACACGTACCCCGCTCGCACAGGGCCAATCGCGTGTGAAACCCAGTAATACACGTACCCCGCTCGCACAACGCCAATCGCGTGTGAAACTCCCCGCAAACCCCAGTAATACACGTACCCCGCTCGCACAGGGCCAACCGCGTGTGAAACTCCCTGCGAACCCCAGTAATACACGTACCCCGCTCGCACAGGGCCAATCGCGTTTGAAACTCCCCGCGAACCCCAGTAATACACGTACCCCACTCACACAGTGCCAATCGTGTGTGAAACTCCCCACGAACCCCAGTAACACACGTACCCCGCTTGCACAGGGTCAATCGCATGTGAAACTCCCCGCGAACCCCAGTTATACACATACCCCGCTCGCACAGGGTCAATCACGTGTGAAACTCCTGTGAACCCCAGTAATACACGTATCCCACTCACACAGGCCAATCGCGTGTGAAACTCCCCGCGAACCCCAATAATACACATACCCAGCTCGCACAGGGCCCATCGCGTGTGAAACTCCCCGCGAACCCCAGTAATACACGTACCCAACTTGCACAGGGCCAATCGCGTGTGAAACTCCCTGCGAACCCCAGTAATACACGTACACCGCTCGCACATGGCTAGTCGCATGTGAAACTCTCCGTGAACCCCAGTAATACACGTAGCCGCTCGCACAGGGCCAATCGCGCGTGAAACTCCCCGCGAACCCCAGTAATACACGTACCCTGCTCGCACAGGGCCAATCAAGTGTGAAACTCCCCGCGAACCCCAGTAATACACGTACCCCGCTCGCACAGGCCCAATTGCGTGTGAAACTCCCCGCGATCCCCAGTAATACACATACCCCGCTCGCACAGGGCCAATCGCGTGTGAAACTCCTCATGAACCCCAGTAATACATGTATCCTGCTCGCAAAGGGCCAATCGCGTGTGAAACTCCCCGCGAACCCCAGTAATACACGTACCCAACTTGCACAGGGCCAATCGCGTGTGAAACTCCCTGCGAACCCCAGTAATACACGTACCCCGCTCGCACATGGCTAGTCCCATGTGAAACTCTCCGTGAACCCCAGTAATACACGTAGCCGCTCGCACAGGGCCAATCGCGCG